>NW_026652278.1:74804140-75055578 GCF_009828535.3 Hylobates moloch
GCCAAAGTGGGACCCCAGGCAGAGGAGGCGCCGAGAGCGAGCGAGGGCTGTGAGGACTGCCAGCACGCTGTCACCTCTCACTAAGATCAGGAACAAGACATGGATGTCACTCTCACCACTTCTACTTAATGTTTTCCTAGAGGATCTAGCCAGGGAAATTAGGCAAAAACAAAAATAGAAGACATTCAAAATAGAAAGGGAGAAATAAAGCTCTCTCTGTTTACAGATGACAATATCTTATATAGAAAAAATCCCAAAGAATCCACTAAAAATCCATTAGAATAAATGAATTAAGCATGATTATAAAATTAAAAAAATCGGTTGTATTTCTGTACACTGGAAATAAATAACCTGAAAATAAAATTAAGAGAAATACTTTGTTTACAACGTTGAAAATAATAAAATTATTTGTGATAAACTAAACAAGAAAAGCAAAAACATGTACCCTGAAACCTATAAAATATTGTGCAAGAAATTAAAGAAGACCTACATAAGTGGATAAACATTCCATATTCATGAATCTGAAGATTTAACATTAAGATGGCAAAAATTTCCAAATTGTTCAAACAGATTCAATGCAATCACTATAAGAATCCTAAATGACTTACGATTTGTAGAAATTGACAAGCTGATTCTAAAACTTACATGGAATTCCAAGTGATCCAGAACCTTGGGGAAAAAAAAAGAACAATGTGGAGGACTCATACTTTTTTTTATTTCAATAGTTACTATAAAGCAACAGTAAGTAAGGTTGTATACTGGCATTAGGATAGACGTATAGCTGAATGAAATTGAATTTAGAGTCCATACATAAATCCATACATTTGTGGTCGAGTGATTTTCATCAAGGGTCCTAAGACCATTAGATGGAGAAAGAAATCTTTTCAACTAATAGTGCTGGGACAATTGGATTGTCACATGCAAAAGAATGAGGTTGGACCCTTACCTTATACTATATGCAGTAATTAACTCTACATGGACCAGATTCCTAAATGTAAGAGCTAAACTGTAAAATTCTTATGATAAAACATAGGGGTAAATCTTCATGACCTTGAATTTGGCAAAATATTCTTGGATATGACACTAAAAGCATGAGCAACGAGAGAAGAAATAAGCTAGACCTGATTGAAATTAAAAACTTTTTGCTTCAAAGGACACCGTCAAAAAAGTGAAAAGACAACAGAATGGAAGTAAATATTTGCAATCTGATAATCTGTATCTAAAAAATTTAAAAAATTTTGTCAATTAATAATAAAAAGACAATCAAATTAAAATACAATCAAATTATTTGAATAGAAATATCTGCAAGAAAGACCACAAATGGTCAATATGCAAAAGACACGCAACATCATTAGTCACCAGGTAAATGCAGATAAGACCACAACGAGGTACCACTTTACACCCCCTTGATGGTTATAATCAGAAAGTCAGATAAAAACAAGTGTTGCTGACGAGTTGAAGAAATTGGAACCTCATATACTGTTGAGTATGTACAATGGTGCAGCCACTTTGGAAAACAATCTGGCAGTTCATCAAATGATTAAAGACAGACTTTCTATATGATCCAGAAATTCCAATCCTAGGTGTGTACCCAAGAAAAGTAAAAACATATGTGCACATAGAAACTTGTATACAAATACTTATAGCAGCATTATTCATAATTTCCAAAAGGCAGAAGGAACCCAAAATGAATGAACAAAATATTCTTTAGTCATAAAAATAATAAAGAACTGATACATGTTACAACATGAATAAACCTTGAAAACATTATGTTAAGTGAAAGAAGTCAGTTACAAAAGAGCACATATTATATAAATCCATTTATATGAAAGTTTTAAATAGTGAAACCTATAAAGTTGGAACATAGTAGTTGCTTAAGCTTGGGTGTGAAGCAGGGGAACACAGGATGAAAGTAGGATGATAGCTAAAGGGCGTAGAGTTTCTTTCTTGAGGTCATAAAAATATTATAAATTTGACTCTGGTGATAATTAAATATATCTGTAAAATGTACTTAAAACCATTGAGTTGTACAGTTTAAATGGGAAAACTGTATAGTGTGTGAATTATATCTGAATAAAGCTTTTAAAAAAAGAACAAATAGAAGATATAAATAGACCTATAACTGAGAATTAGATTGAACCGGTAGTCAAAAATCTCATAACAAAGAAAAGTCTTGAACCAGATGACCTCCCTCGTGAATTCTATGACTCATTTTAAGAAGAATTGACACAAATCCTTCTCAAATTCTTCCAAAGAATAGAAAAGGAAAAACTTCCTAACTCATTCCATGAGCTCAGCATTACCCTAATGCCAAAGCCAAAGGCACACAAGAAAACTATAGATTGATATCCTTTACAAATGCAAATGTAAAAATGCTCAAAAATACAAGCAAACAACATTTTAAAATGATTATACACCATGATCAAATGGTATGCAGGAGTAGTTCAGTATATAAAGGTCAATAAATTCCATACATTATGTCAAAAGAATAATTTTAAAAATCACATGACTATTTCAATAGATGCATAAAAAGCATCAGACAAAATCTAACAGCCTTTTAAGATTAAAAACGCTTAGCAAACTATAACTAGAAGGGAAGTTCCTCAATCTGTCAATGGACACTAAAACGAAAAGCAAAAAACAACAACAAAAACCACACAGTTAACATTATACTCAATGGTAGGGAAAATAAATAAAAGGCATCTAAATAGGGCAAGAAGAAGTAAAACTACCCTTGTTTGTTGATGACATACACAGAAAATCCTAAAGAACCCATACACAAAAAGTATCATAGATAATGAATTCAGAAAATTTGCAGGATTAACATAGAAACGTCAGGTATATTTTTACGTATTAGTAATGAAGAATTGAAAGTGAAATTAAGAAAACAATTCTGTTTACAATAGTGTTTATAAGAATACAATACCTGGCAATAAATGTATCCAGGCAAATTGTTATGAACTGAATTGTGTCCCCACAAAATTCATGTTAAAGCTCTAAAGCCCAGTTCAAAAAATGTGACTATATTTGGAGATAGGGCATTTAAAGAGGCAATAAAGTTAACATAAGGCTCTTATAGTGTGGGACTTAATCTGACTGGTGTCTTTATAAGAAGAGAAAATTTGGACACACAAACACTAGTTATGTACACTCACAGAGAAAAGACCATGTGAAGACACAGTAAGAAGTCATCCATCTGCAAGCCAAAAACAGAGCATCAGAATGAAACCAAACCCACCAACAGCTTCATCTTGGACTTTTAGCATCTAGAAATGAGAGAAAATAAATTTATGTTGCTTAAGACACCTAATATTTGGTATTTTGTTATGGCAGCACTAGCAAAGAAATACAAGGTGAAATCTACAAAATATTGCTGAAAGAAATTATGGAAGACCTAAGTAAGTGGAAAAACTTATGTACATGGGTTGGAAGACAATATTATTAAGATGACAATGCTACCTAAATAATCTATAGATTCAGTATAATCCTTATTAAAATTATCATGGCTATTTTTACATAAATAAAAATGCTGATTCTTAAATTTAATTAGAATTGCGAAGGCATACAAATAGTTAAAACAGTCTTGAAAAAGAAGAACAAAGTCAGCTGACACACACTCCTGATTTCAAAACTTAGTACAAAACATTTGTGATTAAAACAGTGTCATATTGGCATAAAGACAGACATATAAGTAAATGGAAAAGAATTGAGATCCAGAAGTAAACTGAGACACACCTGTGGTCAACAAGGTTTGGACAAAAGAAAAATAAAAGTCTTTTCAACAAATGGTGCTATCACAGCACGATGTCTATAGGAAAAAAAAAAAGAATTTTGACCCCTACCTCACACTATATATCCATATTAACTCAAAATGAATCATGAGTCTTAATGTAAAAGCTAAAACTATAAAAATTTTAAGATATTACATAGGGTCATATCTTTACTGACCTAAATTTGTCAATGGATTTTTAGGTGTGACAAGGGATGACATAAATAACATTAAAATTCAAAATTTTGTGCATCAAAGGATGCTATTTAAAAAGTGAAAAGACTACAAAGTGGGAGAAAATATTCACAAATTATATACCTGATAAGACTCTGGTATCCAGAATATGTAAAAAACTGTTATAACTTAAAAGACAAGAAAAACAATTTAAAATTGGTAAAAATCTTGAATAGGCATTTCTTCAAAGAAATAAAAATGGCCAAGAAGCACCTGAAAATATGTTCTACATTATTAGTTATTAGGGAAATGCAAATCAAACACATAATGAAATACCACTTTATACCCACTAGGATTGCTAAAAGTAAAAGAAGAAAAATAAAAGTAAATGACAATGTGGAAACATTTGAACCCTCGTATGTACCTGGTGGGAATGTAAAAGATGTAGCTGCTTTGGAAAATGGTCTGATAGCAGCCATCTGACTAGTGTGAGATGATGTCTCACTGTGGTTTTTATTTGCATTTCTCTAATGATCAGTGATGTTGAGCTTTTTTTTTTTCTTATGATTGTTGCCCATATGTGTGTCTTCTTTTGAAAAGTGATCTGCTCATGTCCTTTGCCCACTTTTTACAGGGGTTTGGGTTTTTTTGCTTGTAAAAGTTTCTCATAGATGCTGTATATTAGACCTTTGTCAGATACACAGTTTGCAAAATTTTTCTCCTGGAAAAAAAGGAACACTTCTACACTTCTGGTGTGAGTGTAAATTAGTTCAACCATTGTGGAAGACAGGGTGGTGATTCCTCAAAAACCCTAAAAACAGAAATACAATTTGACCCAGCAGTTCCATTACTGGGTGTATACACAAAGGAATAGAAATGATTCTGTTATAAAGACACGTGCATGCGTATTTTCATTGCAGCATTATTCACAATAGCAAAGACATAGAATTAACCTCAATGCCCATTAGTGTTAGACTGGATAAAGAAAATGTGGCACATACACGCCATGGAACACTATGCGGCCATGAAAAAGAATGATATTATGTTTTTTGCAGGAACATGGGTGGAACTGGAGGCCATTATCCTTGGCAAACTAATGCAGGAACAGAAAACCAAATACGATATGTTATCACTTATAAGTAAGTGGGAGCTATACGATGAGAACCCATGGACACACAGAGGGAAACAACACATACTGGGGCCTATCAGAGGGTGGAGGGTGGGAAGAGGAAGAGGATCAAGAAAAATAACCAATAGGTACTAGGCTTAATACCCAGGAGACAAAATAATCTGTACAACAAATGTTCATGACAGTTTACCTATATAACAAACCTGCACATGTACCCCTGAACTTAAATGTTAAATTTAAGAAAAAAGAAAATGGTTTGAAAGTTCCTCAGAAAGTTAAGCATACAATTAGTATTTAACTCAGCAGCAATTCCACTCCTAGGTACCTCAAATTAAAAATAGTTACTCAAATGCTTGTTCATGAATGTTCATAGCAGTGCTATTGACAATAGCCAAAAGGTGGAAACGATGTGTTTATTATGGATGAATGGACAGGATATCAAGATTCACACTTCCTCTTCCTCTTTCTCCTCAGCCTACTCAACTCAAAGAAGATGAGGCTGAAGACCTTTATAATGATCCATTTCCACTTAATGAATGGTAAATATATTTTCTCTTCCTTATGATTTTCTTAATAACATTTTCTTTTCTCTGGTTTTATTGTAAGAATATAGCATGTAATACATATAACATACAAAATATATGTTAATTGATTGTTTATGTTAATGGTAAGGCTTCTAGTTAACAGGTAAGGCTTCTGATCAACGGTAGACTATTAATAGTTAAATTTTGGAGAAATGAAAAGTTATATGTGGATTTTCATCTGTGTGGAGGCACCCCTAACCTCCACATTGTTCAAGGGTCAGCTGTATTTAATTTCCTCAAACTGTAGTTCTTTAATATCTCTTTTATTTACAACATTTGCTCTTATTGTAATGATACGAGCATGTTTTTGAATTTTCTGGAGACACTAAAAAGAAAGATTTTGTCTTTTTGTTTTAGGTTCGTTATTCTTCCCAGAAAATCTGTTTCTTACTGGTGTTAACAAAAGACCATGAGATCTGCAGGAGAAAAAGGGAGAGCTTTATTTTTTACATTAAACAAACAAAAATCTTCAGATTGGGGAGACATAACCTGTGGTGTAAAAGGAAAGCATGTTTCAGAGAACTGAGAGGGGCTCTCACTAAAATAGGGAGAGTTCCTACTCCAGGCCTTCAACTGGGTCTGTATATGTAAATGAAAGATTTAAATGCATTCAGTCCAGATTGGTTGAGAACGACTGAGTCCCAATTGGGTAGTTTCTAAGCCCCAAACCAGAAGTCAGTTGTCTGGCCCTTTTAGGGGGGCTGGGGGAGCTTTCTGGTCACCTGTCTCAGCTCTGGTTTCAGGAACTGTCTTAGATCAGACTGGAGCTGCCTTCTCCAGGAACAAAGGGTGTATGACTGCCCTTGTCTCACTCACCGTAGCCACTGTTTCTTATTATTTTAATTTGGGTGTGTCTATCAGCTACAGAGTCTTTCCTTCCATATTCTTTTGCTTTCTCTTTTTCAAAGAAAAAGAGAATTACAGGCTTCAATTTCCGTTCTCTTTTTTCTTTGTTCACTAGTTTGGTTTCTCTAATACTTCAGGTTTTCTCATTTAGCTGCTGATTGCTGGGTTTCTGTTTTAGTGGGAGTGAGCCAGGAGGAGGCAATTTCCACAGATGCCAGTGTAAGGAGGGCTTATTTGCCCAATGATCTAGTTTCCCAGGAGCATTTTCTTTAATTTCTTAAGAAAAGAGCCTTTTTTTCTTTTGATGTCATTTGTTTTGTTTGAAGCATATATGCTGTACTGCTTGTCACTGTGCTTGTGGGGGCCATGATTGAGGCGATCGGCACTATAGTTTTCAATGTAGACCTTGAATTCTCTCCTCTATTTACTGGCATGTATATTTGAGCTGCAACTTTCTTTTTTGGTTTCAAATAAAAATATTTTTTCATCCACTTTCTGTCTTCCAGAAAGTAATCTTAACTTTCATGTGCTGATGATGCTGTCTTCTGCCTCTTTCCCTTTATTGGTCAATTCCATGATAAATTATTTGACTGTTATTTTATTGGTTCTCATACTGGGGGGTAGCAAAGGTTTGTGCTCAGTCCATCAGCTGACACTGGGATTCTTGAGAAATTAACAGTCTTCCTTCAGATATTTTTAAAGCTATATTGCTTAGGTCATGGCATAGGTTATGACTTTGGTTTCTTTACTGTAAACAAACTTTCAATTAAGTCCAGTGTGTTCAGCTCTCTGTATTTCCATCTTCAAAATTCTGAAATTAGACCCCTTTGGAAGCTCTTCTGAGCAGATAATAGGGGAGATGAAGGTGGAGGTGGCCTAATTATTATATTTCATAGTGGCAAGTCAATATATTTAGAGTAGAGCACGCAAGCCAAGAAATAGATATGCAAACATATTATTAAGTATAATAAAATTATCGTCAGAAGAACAAGTTAAAAGTGTTTGTCCCTGGGGAGTAGGATTAAGCCTATGGTGAATCAAGAATATATTGCTGTTATTTGTAAGCTCTCAGGCATTTTTTCAGTTTTTACCTATGTGCCTCTTTTGATTTTCTATTTTTAGTTTTTCTAGTGGTCCTATCCTTAATTCTAAATAATGTTCTATAGTTCTATTTTACATTTTCTAAACATTAGGCATTATCCACTCGCTCTCCTTACTAGAAAAGCGGAAGAGTTGCCTTATCCTGGTTTTCTTTGTCTCCCCTTTTCCCAGTTATTAAGATGCATGTCCATGCATTGATGGTTGTTGTTGTTATTGTTGTTTTGGCTGCTTTTGTCCCTCTTCCTCCTCCATTTCCACTTGTTCTTCTTCCTCAAACATGAGGCAAAAATATGTGGGGTGATCCAAAGCAACGTGGTGAGTGCTCGTGTATATTGCCTGGACCCTCCCTTAAGGACTGAAACACACGATTTCCCCAGTTCAGAGAGTGTTGATTGCAGAAGAATTACATCTGCATTGCTCTCTGGTCACTGCTGTTGGTCTGGGAACTGCCTTGCCCAAGGTCTACCCCCTCCCTGGGGCAGCCGACATCTAATGACTGTTCAGTGAGAAAATATAAAAGGCTCAACTCCCTTGTCTCAATCTGAGGTAACTCTGAAGAACCACCCTAGCTCCAGAACTTTCTGGGGGATCAGCTAAGGGCTCTGGTGCAGCTGAACAATTCTAACTTCTCACTCTGCTTTGTCCTGCTTCCTTCTATGCTTTACTGGAGTTGATTCCAAAAGCACCCCCACAATAAACTTCCTGAATGTGATCCCCATCTCAGAGCCTGTTTCCTGGAGAATTGAGCATACCATATTAGAAGTCATAAAAGTAAGCACTGGGCCAGGCATGGTGGCTCACACTTGTAATCCCAGCACTTTGGGAGGCTGAGGCAGGTGGATCACAAGGTCAGGAATTCGAGACCATCCTGGCCAACATGGTGAAACCCTGTCTCTACTAACAAGTACAAAAAATTAGCGGGGCGTGGTGGTGTACACCTGTAGTCCCACCTACTTGGGAGGCTGAGGCAGGAGAATCACTTGAACCTGGGAGGTGGAGGTTGCAGTGAGCCAAGATCGTGACACTGCACTCCAGCCTGGTGACAGAGCAAAACTCCATCTGAAAAAGAAAAAAAAAAAGTAAGCACTGGAAGAACTAAACACACACACACAAAATAAAAGTAATTGCTTTACATTAGGGTAAAAAACGAGTTTGGGATGTTTTATACCACAAACCATTTATATCATATTTGCTTTTCACCATGTTAAAAGCAAATAAAATTCGGGACTGTTGAAGTTTAAGAAAAACAAACGATAAACTATAAAGAAAACTAATGATTCAATATGGCAATTTTAGAACCGCATTTGTCATCCAACTTGTATCAATTCCCGTTGAAATTACACAAAAGCCAGGCCTGGAAACCATGTCAGCAATTTTGCGGAATTTTGCAGAATCTTTTCAGCAGATATACTAGAAAAGCATACTGTATTGAGGAAAGGGCAAATGAACCAATATTAATTCTATATGGAGGAAAATACTTATGTAACAAATATTTCCTGAGCACTTATTGTGTGTGTGAGGGGGCAGGCAATAAGCAAATGAACCTATAATACGTAACATGTCAGATGGTGATAGCTGCTGAAAGAAAGATAAAACAGAGTCATGGCAAGAGGGGCTGTAAAGAGGAAGAAAGGTGCGTCATGGGCAGATTTTGGAGGAAATGAATTCAATGCTTTTGGCAAGTGCACTAAGGACTGTCATGCTCAGTAAAAGAAGAACTCTCAAAGCTGCCTCCTAATCAGGAGGTTGCCAGTTAGGGGATGGACAGGAAGTCTGCTTTGACTAACTTCATGCTTTCACTGGAAGTTCAGAAAGCCAATAATTTGGCAAAGTAATGAAAACTCTATGTCTACTTTAGAATTCTAATAAAGAAAAGGGAACATCTAAACTGTCTTTTTATTTTTCATGAGATTTGAAAATTGTGGAGAGGCTCAATCTCTGAAAGAAATTATCTCTGAGTCTCTGAAAGATTAATCACCTGATTTATCATCTCAGCCAATTAGGCTCCCTTCACTGACCTCTCTAAAGATGGACAAACAGAAGGAAACAGTTATCAGAGGGAAAAAGCATTTCAATGTTTATAAAGGTTGGCTTAATTCAAGGAAGCAAAGTGAATGAGACATTTGAGGCAAATACTATAAGTGAAAAAGAAAATGGGAGCAAGTCTAATTCAAACAGGTTAAAGAGATCAAAATAAAAGATTCCAGTGAATTAAAAGTGAAATAATCTGACATACAGAAAGTTTTCCTAGAAATGAAAAACATTCATTTCCAAAAATTTGAAATAGATTAAAGGAGACAGTGAAAAGCAGACTAGATTCGGCAGAAAGGCAAATCATAAGTTGTGATGCAAAGTAAGAAATTCTCTCTGATTCAGAGGAAACAAATGAGGTGAATAAAAGAGAGGAGAGGTTTAAAAAGACATGGAGGACATGTCTGGAATTATAGAACAGGGGCAAAGGGAAAATGGATAATAATAAAAATAGGCATTTACTGAGTGGTTAGCATAGGCCCAGACCCTGTTCCAGTTTTTCAGCCTGTGTTTACTTTCTTAATTCTCATAACAATCTTAGAGGGTAAATTATAGTATCTTCACGTTACAGTTCAGGAAAATTAGGCATGAAGTGATTGTGGAATTTGCCCAAGGACACATAGCTCAGAAGAAAGGAGCTGGAATCTAAATCCAAGATTATAATCATAATGCTATGCTGTCTTTGAAAATTAAATGAAGTATAAAACAGAAATGACTCAGTTTTATTTTCATTATCAGATCGAAAGGACTTTGAAAGTAACTTGATTGCTTCTCACTTAGGTGTCATAGTTTGGAAAGATCAATGTACCATGAGATTATTTAAATGTTGTGTTTATTTTCTATACTCTTACATTGGATTTTTTTTAATATACCTGGACTGAATGTTAGTGCATTATGTAAGGTAAAGGTAGTATATAATTATCCTGTGTCTATCACACAGAAACAAGGAATGGCTCAGGAAGAGCCACATCTCCCTGGTCAACAGGTCATGGCCAAACTTGAGATGAAACAGGGGCCATTTATCTGCTTGTCTCAATGCCTTTTTTCTGTCTTTCTCTTTTCCTATTACGTCTCCTCTCTCATAGCCTCCTATCATCAAGAGAAAATCTTTATGAATTTATTGTCCCGTGTAGAAGGTCTATCTCTGCCAAACTGTGGGAGACCTCCGTAAGTATGTATCTGTCAGGCATGGCCGCTGCAATTTTAAATAGAGGAGATAAAGAAATTTTGAAAATCCTGTCTCAAAATGCTTGCCTCTCAAGCTAATTTTCTTGTGGCAAAATCCTAGTTTTCTTATCAGAAGCTGATTATTGCTTTGTTCTTTCCCTTTTCATTTCTTCTGAAACATATGTTCAACTCCCTGCAGGAAGATGGATAAGGTAAGAGAGAGAACATATTAATAATGTTCAAAATATCAACACATTAGAATTACTTACTGTCTTAGATCCTATCTTATTAAATAAAAGAATAAAGTTACAAAACAGTGAAAAAATTATAATCACATAGAAGAAAATTGAAAACCTGAACACAAAGTTAACTTTAATTGCACAGTAGAAGGCTTGTGGAGATTTTGGATTTATTTTTTGTCTCTTTCTTTTCCAATTTTTCTTCTGTGAATTTACATTATTTTTTATAACCACAAAAATGACATATTATATTTAAAACTCAGGATACTTAATTCCTTCTTTTTTCCCCTTTTTGTTCTAATTTATTCCTTCAGTTACTTCCTCTGTCTCAGGTACTGAAGTGCCAAAATTGGTTAATCTTTTGCTCAACTTAGCGTCCTCATGCAATTTGAAGTTACAATTCAACATGAATTCAGAGATTTTCAGCATAGCTCTCTGGCCCTCTCAGAATATTAATATTTCCAACTTTTTATGTTTTTTGAAATGCATCATTATTCTATGATTCTATGTGTATTTGGCTTTATATTAGTTTAATGTTTTAATAGCTAAATACTTATAGCTCAGGTATATATTTTAAAAATGAGTATTTATTTCATTACTTTGATTATCCAATACTGTGTCAGATCAGGGTACCATCAGGAGACAGAACATACTAGTTATTTGAACAGAGATAATTTAACTAGACACTGTTAAGGATAACTAGAGCTGGACAGAAATTAAACCAGTGAGGATGGAGTCTATTAAAGAAAAACAAAACAAAAACTATTGCAATAGCAGAAGAGAGATTCCAGTTCTATAGAAATAGAACTGGATTCAACTCCAAATATAATTAGAACAATAATTAGAACAAAATGGAGATTTATAGCCAAGGAGCAAGTTGGGGGTGTGGGGAAATTGATAGCTGGAAAACTACTAAGAAGAGGAGACATCAAGTCTGGGGGGATTCTGGCTGAACTGGCCAAACAGGATTCCTGCTGAAGGCAGGGCAGGATGACCAGATATCATCTTGGGATAGTGGAGATGAAGAGTTTGATCAGATACCAAATATGAAGGTGAAACAGGAGAGTTCCCTGAGCCCCCTCACAGAACGTGCAACAGGGGTGTGGCTCTCTATTTAGTCGCCACTGCTGCTCAAACCCTTACGGGAGTGGGAGCATGCTGACGGACAGGTGCAAGAGCTCAAATGGGCATGCGTTACAGTGTGCTCTTTTAGCGTTGCCATCCATGGATGATTTGTGATAAACAGCCCAGTGGACCCTCTGCCTTTTTGCAAGGGCAGAGGGCCAGTGTGACAGCTTTCTGTATCCCGAGCTCTTGTTCAGCATCCCAGAAGAATTGGGTCACACATGGACCTGAAGGATGGTGAATGCAGGGTTTTATTGGATGGTGGAGGTGGCTCTCAGTGGGATAGAAGCAGAGCTGGACATGGATGGAGTGGGAAAATGACCTTCCTCTGGAGTTTGGCTTTCCAGTGGCTGATTCTCCGACCATCCCCAGCCAAACTCCTCCTGATGTTCAGATGCTCCTTCTCTCATTCTCTTCCGCACCGTTCTGACATTCATCTGCTTGTCTGCTTGTCTGTCCCTGAAGCCTGGGGTCTGGGTTTTATGTGGGTACAGGATAGGGGGTTTCGCAGGCCAAAAGGAAAGTTTTGGGTGCGAAAACAGGAATTTAGGGCCATGGGTATCCAGGCGTGAGGGCGGGGCCTTTGCTGGGGAACCACCCTCTTCTACTCAGTATGTCTCTGTCTCCTGTCTGTATCATAGGGTTGGGAGTTCTGCTAAGCTGACCTAGCAGGATTCTTGCTAAAACTGGACTCCACAAAGAAAGTACATGAACAGGCCCTGCAGAAGAGAAGATTCAGGGGAGTTTGTCTAAGGTTTGGTGAAGAAAATAATCTTTGTCAATACAAAGGTGTTTAGCAGGAAACTGAAATGGTAAAAAGCCAAATTGAAGATATCAGGGTAGTAGCAATTGTAGGAAACAACTGTCGTTCCCAGGGCTGGGGGAGCAAAGGAAAGAAGTGAATTATTAAAACAATAACCTAAAAGAGGAGCCCTGCAGAGCTGAAACTCAGACCCTTCACGGCAGAGCACAGGCTGGCCTGCCTGGTGTCTGTAAGGTCAGGAGAGTGTGAGGCTGGTTTTGTAAGTGACGAAAAAATTGCAAACTGAATAGAGCTGCTGCCACTGCTGCTGCCAGGATAAAAAAGAAAGATGTGGTTGTTGGTCATTCTAATGCTAGGCTATCCAGAAACAAACAGGAAAGAGCAAATATCCCTCTCCTCCAGCCAGCTTCCCTCTACTGTCCTCTTCTGGCAGAGCCAGCAGATACAGCTGGCAATGCAAGAGTACAATTTGCAGGGTTTCAGCTCCAGCATTACAGAGCTGAGGTAAAGTTGGTATGGAGCCGTGACTGTTGCTCAATAACTGGCACAAATATAATATAATGAAAATATTTATGTTTAAATAAAGAGAACTATCTTAAATTTCAAGTAAATGTAGGATAAGTGTTCCTCCTCTCTTTATGAATTTGTTACATCAAGTTTAGCCTAAAGCTGCCTCCTTACATATTTTAAGTTTGGCCTGAAATAGTTTAAGTTCGTTACATTGTGAACCATAACAAGTGCAGGTGTAAAGACACTGTAGCCTACACTTGTGCCAATCAACAGATTTTGGCCAAGCAAATGTAGCCAACTATTTGAACTGTGTTCAAATAAGGCAAACACCAAGCTGTAACTAATCCAGTTGTTTTTGTACCTCGCTTCCATTTTTTGTATGCCATTTTCTGTTTGTGTTTATAAATCTTCTTCCACTGCGTGGCTGCGCTGGATTCTCAGAGCCTACTCTGGCTTGGGAGGCTGCCCGATTTGCGAATTGTTCATTGCTTAATTAAACTCCTTTAAATTTAATTCAGCTCGTTTTCCTTTGAACAAATTTTATCACCAGTTGCATGACAAGAATGTCAATCTTTAAGAGATCAACTGCTATTTCTAATTCCCAAAAAATGTGAGATGCCACTATAGAACCTGTTACCAAGATTGAGGCCAAAGACTAAATGATGTCTGTGGGAGGAACATCAACAGGAGGAGGAAGAGAACTTATATACCTGAAATATTCAGTGTCAGCAACATTTACTGTGTGACTTTTATAAGAAGGTGAATATGGAGGAATTCTAGACATTTAAGTTATTCCCAAACTCATATTCTGTGATGCCATGACATATTCACTCAAGTCTTTGTAAAGATCATTTTTTGGAGTGATGTAGATTACATTAATTTGTTCTTAGTGCTAACTGTAGACAGTAGTATGTCATTATGCCAATCAATTATATTCAAAACGATTCCACAAATGTTTATTGAGAATTTTTCAAATTGCAAGGAATCATGATCAGCAACCATATTCAAGGAGCTTAGAAACTTAAAAGAACCTTTTGACTGTCTACTTTTGTAGAAGTAAAAGAGAAATTTATATGTTTATAATAAAAATGGTAATTTTCAACCCTCCCTCTCTGTCCCAGAAAGAGAAAGCTAATTCACTAGACTCTTAGTCAGTAGAAGGCGTCACATTTAAATATGCATAGTACCTCTTACTCTTGTTTTACACTTAGGCCTTTCCCCACTCCTTTCTTTCTTTGTTTCAAAGAACAGTGGATATTTGAACCTAAAGTCTAAGAAATCTTTTGAAAATCTACTGTAGTGATTTAGTAATTTTTTCTGTGTTATCTGCCATGTATGCAGGAGGTATGCATGTTATTAAACTTCTGTTTGATATTCTCTTGTTAATTTGTCTTTTGTTACAGGAAGTCCCAGCTAAGAACCTATGAAGGGTGGAAGGGCAAATTATTTTTCCTTACCTACAGTTCCTTTCTCATAGAACCACAGGGAGATACTTTGAGTCCTGTGCTGAAGTACACAAGACAAATGTTGTTACTAAGTAGAAGTGTTACAGAAAAGGGGTCCTGATCCAGACCCCAAGAGAGGGTTCTTGAATCTTGCACAATCAAGAATTCAGAGCTAGTTTATCGAGTAAAATGAAAGCAAGTTTATTAGGAAAGTAAAGGATTAAAGAATGGCTACTCCACAGACAGAGCAGCCCTAAGGGCTGCTGGTTGCGCATTTTTATGTTATTTCTTGATGATATGCTAAACAAAGGGTGGATTATTCATGCCTCCTCTTTTTAGACCATATAGGGCAACTTTCTGAGGTTGCCATAACATTTGTAAACTGTCATGGTGCTGGTGGGAGTGTAGCAGTGAGAACGACCAGAGGTCACTCTTGTCACCGTCTTGATTTTGGTGGGTTTTGGCCGGCTTCTTTACTGCAACTTGTTTTATCAGCAAGGTCTTTATGACCTGCAACTTACGCCAAACTCCTTCCTATTGTATCCTGTGACTTAGAATGTCTCAACTGTCTGGGAATGCAGCCCAGTAGTGTTACCAGTGGAGGGTGTCCAGGTTTTTGGCATCTTGAACAAAGAATTGGGCAAAACACACAAACAAAGCAAGGAAGGAATAAAGGATTTATTGAAAATGATAGTACACTCTACGGTGTGGAAGTGGGCCCGAGCATAGGGGCTCAAGGGCCCCATTACGGAATTTTTGGGAGTTTAAACACCCTCTAGAGGATTCCATTGGTTACTTGGAGTACGCCCTATATAAAGGGAGAGGATGAAGTAAAGTTACTAAGTCATTTACTCCACGTAAGCCCTATGGAGAGCGTATTTCCTGTCATAGCTGAAGCGTGGTTTGGCCTTATGTTCCCTGCATCCAGACCCTAGTTTTCTGTCTCAGTAGGTCTCAGCCTCATTTTATCCAGCCCCTATTTAAGATGGAGTTGCTCTGGTTCAAACACCTGTGACAGAAGTAACAATAATGAATGAGATAAACAACAACAAAAAATGTTTATTTTAGAATAAGCAAAGATTTGTTATTGAACCACATGGCTTAATTTGCAGTGACACCTCTGGTTACTTGGTACGGTTAAATATGAATTCCACGGCAATGGAGAAAATGCAAAATAATGAGCTCATTGGAAACTAAATACTAACTTCCTTTATAAGCTCTAGCTAAATTATCTTTCTACTTATTCCCCCCCCCACCACCCTCCAAAAAAATACATCCAAAGTCTTAGCACCAACTAATAAAGGACTTCCTTTGGCATTTACCCATTAAAAGATAAAGTTTGATTTCCCTCATGATTTTTAAGCCTGTAAAATAAAGTAAGAAGATAAGGCACATTAAATATCACATAGAAGTTTTAACACACAAAAAAATCTTTGCTTGAATTTGGTGTTCTTTCTTTTGTCTAGTTCAAGTTATCTAAGAAATCCTTTTCTTTGTAAGAAGAAATATATACGTATTCTGAAGTTTATTCTACATTTTAAGAGTTTAAACTTGTAAATGAAAAATAAAAAAAGCAAACCTAAAGAACTGCTACTCCACACCAAACCAAACAACTCTTGAAGGACAACAAAAACAGGTAAAGGGAGGATAGCTAAACTTTTACCTTTACTACTAAATCAGTGATAATGAAACTGTTTCTTCAGCACAAAGATTAAAGAGTATAAGTCTCTCAGTGCAACTGAAACAGCCTTTGCAAAAATCGTATCAGTAAGGAAAATTGTTGTAGCAAGTAAGCTAACCCACCCCCCATCTTGCCTTTCCCTTAATTTTTCCTGGGTTATTGGGCTAAGCTAACTTTGGAAGATGTTTAGGCTACAGTGTAAATGACAATAGGCCTTGCCCAAGACTCAACTGCTTTTGTAATGCTAATGGGAGGTCAACAAGCTGGGAGGTGAAACGGAGCCTGAGTTTTGCCAAGGCGCAGACATAAATGATTGTCAGCCATTATTCCAGAGGTTTTAAGATACGCAATTTTACCAACTACTCCTGCAAGTAACACCACTATTGTAGATTGGCCTTTTGAGATCTTTCCAGGTTTTTTATGATATAAACAAAAGGTATTTCCAGAAAGGGGGTAGAAAAGGCATCTCCATGATCCCCAAGAATTTACTCTCAAAAATGGGCTTAAGATAACAAGAGATGCCAGGCGTGGCGGCTCAGGCCTGTAATCCCAGCACTTTGGGAGGCTGAGGTGGGTGGATTACCTGAGGTCAGGAGTTCGAGACTAGCCTGACCAACATGGCGAAACCTCCTCTCTACTAAAAATACAAAAATTAGCTCGGTGTGGTGGTGGGTGCCTGTAATCCCAACTACTTGGGAGGCTGAGGCAGGAGAATCATTTGAAGCTGGGAGGTGGATGTTGCAGTGACCTGAGATCATGCCATTGCACTCCAGCCTGGGTGACAGAACAAGACTCTGTCTCAAAAAAAAAAAAAAGAGAAAATCAAAAAGATGGCAAGAGATGACAAGAGCCCTATAGGGATGGGATATTTTCAGACAAAATTCACCCAAGGGCTCAACACATTCATGAGGAAGAGTGTGCTGACTCATCTCTGACTCCCAGTCCTGACATGGCCTCAAAAATTCCTGTGCTCTGGATGGCGGAGCTCAAGAGAGAGTACCCTCACATGGTCACAAAGTCATGCTCTCAAGGATGTAAAACAAGAGGGAGACCACATTTGGTTTTTGTTTCCGGGACCCACAGCAAAGTTTGTAATTGACCAGTCTGATAGGCTGGCTTGAACAGTGGGCTTATACGGGTCCTAAGTCCATGTTCTATCCTGTGGTACCGTTCTTTATGACAGAACAGCACAGAAAGACAAATTCATAGCACAAAGTACGTCAGATTCACTACAGCCTCAGACTAGCCTCATAAATCCTTTTTCTCATTAGTAAACAGTGATTTCTTAACATTCACTCAACCAGTTTGCACAGAGAGAGCAAGAGGCCAGAAGCCTGACTGGTAAGAAATTCTTACCCTTTGCCAGCATGCCAGGTTTCTGGGTTCCCTTTCCTGAGTGGCCCTAGTGACCCTGCTGGCTGCACCGCAGTTGTAAAGGAAAATTACTTCTTTTTCTGTTTCATGGAACCATAGGCAAAACCCTCTCGATTTTACAAGATGTTACAAAATGGGCTGCATGGGGGAACCAAGTTAACATTTTCCATCCCAGCTGACATAAAATACTGTAACAAAACAGACACTACTCACCTTGCTTAGTACCCAATATTAACCTAGCAGGGTTCAAACTTGCCCCCATGAGTCCCTATTTTCTTTGATCCCCTCAAAGAGGGGAGGGATAACTTCCAACCAGAAATGCAGGACTATGGACAAGATGAAGGAGCAAATGGTCACCCCGAGTCAGGCCTGTTGCGCTTCCACTAACAATTCCTTCAGGGCTCACTGGATGTGAGCAGACTTAAAGACGGTTCTTTGAGTTAGGCCTGCTGACCTCCATCAGCATTATTTAGAGATCCCCTCCACATGTATTGACACACACACAAAGATAAGACAGACAGAAGGTCTTCCAAACCAAGATCCCTAAACAAGAATTTCATGAGTATTCCTTCCAAACTAAACTCCTGTTCTCCATCTGAGCAATCTCCCCAAAACTTCTCAATTGAGGAAAAATATCCTGAACCAAGACTATTCCTACTATTCAGGTAGACCTCCAAAGAAGCTGAACCAAGACCCCTAAGGAGCTGAACCAATCAGGAGAAGGAAGGAGATATTGGCAGCATCTAGAATACCCACCAGACCAGTTTAAAAACCTCTTTCTAGGAACTATTTCTCTCCTGCAATTAAATCCATGCATCACGGGTGGGCAGCGCCCCACAGGTAGAGATGGTGCCAGAGTCAGTCTCCAGTCTAGGCAGCCACTTAGGCTGGCCTCTGGATTCTTTGCTGGTGGGGAGCTACTGAACTGCAGGCAGGGAGCCACAAGGACAATTCTGGACAAGCCTCCAAATTTGTAACCATCTGAGAGGTTCTTTCTGCCCACTGCATAAAGAAAGACCCCAGCATTGCAGTAGAGAAAGAGTTTTATAGACATGAGGCTGGCCATACCATGGTGGTTATGCAGTAATTCCTTTCTCAGAGTGAACAAAGAAGATTGATGAATAAAAATAGGATAAAACCATAGGATATTACTTAGTAATTTAGCGTACTTATGCAGTTGTGTAGACTTTGTTATGTTAGTACTGATACATTAAGCAAGTGAACTTTTAAAAAAGAAAATGCTATTTTTAATCATGTAACCAATTCAGAAACAGTTGTGTTGACATAACTTTAGGTCCTCATATCTTTACTTATTAAGTTTTTCATTCTTTGATACTGTGAACCAAAAATAAAATTCTAACTTCCCAACTATTTGAATGGACCCCTCTTCTTGGCCAAGGACATTCCAAAGTTAACCTGAAAAACTAGTTCAGGCCATAATGGGAAGGGGGAATTGGACATGCCTGAAAACCATTAACATCAACACAGACATTAAGACTGATAGAACAGACCCTTTGAGTCTGATAAGAAACATTTATAATCTGTTCTGTCTGCAGCCTGCTACCTGGAGGCTTCATCTGCATGATATGAGCCTTGGATTCCACAAGCCCTTATTGTAACCCAGGTATTTCCTTTCTATTGATTCTGAGTCTTTGGATAATATTTCAACCAATTGCCAATCAGAAAATCTTTGAATGCACTTATAAATCTTTGAATACACTTATCACCTAGAAGCCCCTGCTTCCAGTTGTCCTGTCTTTCCAGACTGAACCAATGTACATCTTATATGTACTGATTTATGTCTTATGTCTCCCTAAAATGTCTAAAACCAAGTCTTGGCACATGTTGTCAGGACCTCCAGAGGCTGTGTCACAGTCATGTCCTTAACCTTGGCAAAATAAGCTTTTTAATTAATTGAGACTTGTCTCAGATATCTTTTGATGTTACAATACTCATTTCTACCATCTAACAAAAATGATAACAATAAGTAGCATCCATTGAAGGTCTTATTAAGAACGAGGTCCTGTTTTAACTCATTGCATCTATTATCTAATTTAATTTCCATATCTGTTCTCATTAGCTTATTTAATAAATGTTTATAGAATGTCTACAATATGGCTTATACTTTGCCAGCAGGTCCTGGTGAACCACTGTTGAGGAAAAAAAAAGGAAGGAAAATATAAAAACAAAAATCTAGTTCTATCTTTTACAGTGTTGCAGGACTTTTCCTTAGTTCAGTGAAAGATGGGGTCCCTGTCCATCCCACAACCATGAAAATGTAGGCTCACAGATGGTTTGAAGGGTGAGTAAAGCAGGGTTTTGTTGGGTGGAAAGGAAGAAAAGGGGGAAACGGGGACTCTTGCTAGGCCAGAGTCCCTGCTAGAGCACTTCCTGCTTACAGGTTGAATTTCAGGTTCCACACAGGAAGAGGAGGGGGCAGGCTTCTCCCCACCACAAACAGCGAACGTCCTGAGGCTTCACCCAAGTGTGCATTACAGTTGGAGTTTTTTCAAGGACCGCCACCCCCCACCCCACCCCACCTCCAACCTGGCTGTCTCATTCACTCCTCTACAGAAGTATATCTAACTGCTGTTAGATTAAGAATAAGGACAAAGAAAGATCTTAACTGATTCCTGTTGACAGGGTCACTGTTTTGGGGAAAAAGCGGTCAGAGATCCCTCAGAGACCTAGTTAAGATTCCCCAGCCGAAGGGGCCATCGCTCAAGGCTCTGGTTGTATTACCTTTTGGAGTTTGATGGCGTGAAGGCAAGAACACACAAACTGGGTTATCAGAAAACATGTATCAAAATGAAACAAGGAGAGGTAAGGACAGATAAAAAATTCCGAGGCCTTTTCCCAGTTTGCACAGGGAGAGGGAGGCCAAAAGTCTGACTGGCAAAGAAACTTTACTCTTTTGGCAGCATGTTGGGCTTCTGGGTTCCCTTCCATTGAGCCCAATCCTAAGCCAGTAAGTTTAAGATCTGGGAAATTGGCCAGGCACGGTGGCTCATGCCTGTAATCCCAGCACTTTGGGAGGCTGAGGCAGGCGGATCACGAGGTCAGCCTGACAAACATGGTGAGACCCCATCTCTACTAATAATACAAAAATTAGCCAGGCATGGTGGCACAGGCCTGTAATCCCAGCTACTCAGGAGGCTGAGGCAAGAGAATCACTTGAACCTGGGAGGCAGAGGTTGCAGTGAGCTGAGATCATGCCACTGCACTCCAGCCTGGGCGACAGAGTGAGACTGTCTCAAAAAAAAAAAAAAAAAAAAATTGAGAAATTAACTCCTTCCAGTTTGGAGGATGCATCTGAGGGAGTGTCCACTGATAGGTAAGTGACCTATCAGTGAAGACAGAACTGAGAAGGAGGGAAGAAAATAGAAGGCATTCTTTTTCAGAGGTGTCCCAGAGGTTTATGAGGCATTCAAAAGGGGTATAGACTGAAGATGAGTGGCTGCCCATCTAGAAAGATGGGAGCAGGCATCCCTGGTTCCTTTCTCTTCCTAGCAGATATCCAGAGTACGTAAGGGAGAGGGAAAGAGCGTCCTTTTTCTTTCTTCCATCCTTGCGTCCCTGAGTTCTGGTGACTTTGGCAGGCACCGCCACGGGTGTAAAGGCAGCTTGCACCCATGAAGCAGGGAGGGCCTAGAGAATAGGAATTATCTGCTCTGACCTATGCCTCTTTCCCTACTGCTGTCAGTAGCCTTGGAGTTCCCCAGACCTCATTTATGCCATGGATACTAATGTGGCCTTTATCCATGAAGCAAGAACCATGGGGTTGGCTAAATTGGCAGCAATCAGCCACACTCACCTGTGCTGTGCCTTTTAACTTCTGTTACCATTTGCCTCTGGATTCCTCAGATCCAGTTTTCTTTCCTAGGGCTTTGACCCAAAGCTTGGAATTGAGTCTGGGACAAAAATGTATCTCAGGGGGTTGCATTCACTCCTTATCATAAGCCAAATGCTAAAGTGAAACTGTGGACCTGAGTCCTCCTCCAAAAAAAGAGAGGAAATCATGTCTTGTGATGCACCCAGATAACTGGTAGCTACAGTTATGCTTGCCAGGATTTGGGTGCACGGTGCTTGGCTCTGGTTCATTCCCTTGGTCTTACTTTCTCAAAAGAAATCTCTGAGTTTATTTATTTATTCCTATCACCTGGCAAGATTTGCAGGAATACTGATCCAGATTTTTACATTACCCACCCCTTTTGTTCTTTCTGAGCTACAGCTGGAGATTTCTGGTTGGTTCACAGGAACAAGCAGGGTTAGTCTAAAACGTAGGTAAAAACTTGAAAACTAGTGAGTTTAGAATTTAATGACAAATTCATAAGTTTTGAAACATAATTTTTCTCTCTCTAGTCCTCATTTTTTGCTAAAAAACCCCAAGTCTTAATAGGACCGAGTTGTTTGCAAAATATACTTTAGTCTTATACTTGGCCTGATTATTTGCATAAAGTGCAGCAAGAATAATTATTTCTACATAGGCCTTTTGGATTGGCTTTGATGGAAGTTTGTTCCACAAGGAATCTCAGATAAGACCTTTTAAAGTTGAGCCCAACCATGGGTTTGTATCCTCAAACACCTGTGAGTTGCGTGATTCTCTCCTCTTAAGGTCCCAAGATAAACTTGGAGCTCCTAGACCTGTTAGAAAGTGACATTCTTTACTGATCACGGGTCAGGAACCCTGTACAGGGACTGCATAGGCAAGGGTATGAGGCCACTTTCCCCACTGTGCTTTTATTGGCTCTGCAAGTTGAGATTGACTCTTTAAAGGGACACACACCCTTCCAGTCAAAGCCTTGGTAAAATAACCACTTTCTCCAATTGTGTTCTGTTGCAAAAGAAAAATGAATTCTTATTGCACTGATGCAAACAACTATATTGCCGTAAGAATACACACAGATAGTTTCCAAATTCTAGAGGAAACAGGCAGAGAGAAACAAACATGCTCTAAATTTTGTTCATAGTAGTATACCTTACTCAATTATTAAAGGCTGTAAATAGCTTAAAATAAGTTTCTTTGCTTTGAAAAACAAAACAAGGATCAGTAATATTTTAAGCAGAAGTCAAAAAGATTTGCTTCGGCTTTCTGAGTTCAGTCCATTTAATTAACTCTTATTTTGCTTGGCATTAATGAACATTTCAGCTCTTTATGAGTCCTGTACATTTTCCTTTATTCCAATGTTACAATCTCTAAAGTTATCAGAAGGCTGTATTTGAGAGCTCCTGTTAAAGTTCCATAGCTCATTATAAACCAACTTTGAAATGATTAAAACAACAATTGTCTGTGAATATCAAAATGTCCAGAGTAGTTACAGTTAGAAACACAAAGAAATTTTGTTATCTCTGTGGTTTACAGTAACTTAACAACCTTAATTATGATTGATAGCATATACACAGACATTAGAATTTTAGAAATTCCATACAATTTTGGAAAATACATTAGCACTATTCTCTAAGATACAACCTAAAGAAGATTGAGCATCATTTTGGCAATCCTATGTACCTAAATATGTCAAATAATCCTGTTTACCTCTCTTTTCTGGACACTTCAGAGCTCTTTGAGGTATTTGAAAAGCCAGGTGCCAGGGAAGATAATTTTGAAACTGAAGTTTGATTTTGGGATGGCTGTTAAATATTTGAGGTTTAAAACACTTGATACCATGAAATACAATTCCAGAATGTCATAAATTTATTTTGCCAAAATGACCTCAGAAATTTTAAAGAAGCAAAAACCTTTTATAACCCTTTACAAATTTTGCCAAAGAGCAGATTAGTGCCTTGGCAAAACCCTGTTATGCTTTTATTTCAATGCTCAATTTAAGGAAAAACCATGTAATACCCTTTTTTGAATTTAGTCAATATGTTCACACAGAGAACCTCTTTGGCAAGATTAATTTCGACAATTCTTCCACCACTTCTTAGCTTTTCCTAATTTAACTCATAACAATCATTTAACCCTAGGCAAAACTTTATGTTTCCATGCTTTCTTATAACCTTTTACTAAAAAATACATTTTACTGTTGTTACGCACCTTGCATGTAAATCTATTTCAGTAGTCTCAATTACGTGTTATAATGGTAACTCCTAGTAGTTGTTAACTTTAATGTAAAACTTGGTAAGTAGCTTTAATTGTGTGCTAACGGCAGCCAAGGTTTGCCTTCTTAGTTAAGGGCATGGTTAGTCCCATATGTCCCCAGGCCTTACCAAGTTTGAAGCCAGCAAGTCAAATAGTTCTCAAAAGGCCCAAAAGCAGTTTGCAACCTCAAAACACCTAGCAAATCTTGCATCTGACCTGCCTTATCTAGCCCACCTATTTACATTTTAATGACATCTGCTTTTTACCAGTAATCTTTAAGGCTGTTTTCTTCTTCTCAAATATTAAAGTCATGTGAACTGAAAGATACCACAGCTTTTATCTTCCCTTTAAAAAATATTAGATCCAAGTGATTGTCTTTCTTTATGCTAAATTAATTAGAGCTCTTTTTACAGACATCACACACAGTATACACACACAGGCAGAAGAAGACCCTGTCACTGGGTGGGGTTCTTTAAGAAACAGGGCTAGAATAACATGCAGATATGAAACCAGAGGGGGCTCACACCCTAAGGCACGATTCCCAAGCAGTTACCAGCAATGCCTTCAGGATGTAAAACAAGATGGAGGCTTGATTTCACAACGAAAACTTTCCAAAAAAATATAAACAGTGATAGTTGTGGGGCCTGGCCTAGTAAAAACGTCTTTTAAAAGAAAAAAAAATTTAAGGTTAACTGCTGAAGGGGTGGAGAATAGGAAAGAAAAAAGATTTAAAAATTCCTGTGGAAGAACCTCTTATTCTTATACAACTGGTTTTTCCTGCAGGAGAAAAGCTTAATTACTGTCCCATGGAGTAAAGCCCCTTGGAGAGGTGAAGCCAGCTGGACTTCCTCGGTGGAGTGGGGACTTAGAGAACTTTTCTGTCTTACCAGAGGATTATAAAATGCACCGATCAGCACTCCATAGCTAGGATTGTAAAACACACCAATCAGCACTCTGTAAAATGGACCAATCAGCGCTCTGTAAAATGGACCAATCAGCGCTCTGTAAAATGGGCCAATCAGCACTCTGCAAAATGGACCAATCAGCAGGACACGGGCGGGGACAAATAAAGGAATAAAAGCTGGCCACCCCAGCCAGCAGCCAACTTCCTGGGGTCCCCTTCCAGTCTGTGGAAGGTTTGTTCTTTCTCTCTTCAAAATAAATCTTGCTGCTGCTTACTCTTTGGGTCTGTGCCACATTTAAGAGCTGTAGCACTCACCACAAAGGTCCACAGCTTCATTCTTGAAGTCAGCGTGACCACGAACCCAGCGGAAGGAACAAACTCCAGACACACCACCTTTAAGAGCTGTAACACTCACCATGAAGGTCCGCAGCCTCATTCTTGAAGTCAGCGAGACCACGAACCCACCCGAAGGAACAAACTCTGGACACACCTTGGCTGTAGAAGGGGAAGGCTCTGGTGGCATGTGGCAGAACAGGCCAGCCAGCTGGCTATGCAGGACCATTGGGCCATGAGTCCCAGCCCTGGCTGGGAGGGGTGAGTGGTAGGGAGCTGCTGATCCGTCCCAAAAAAGGATGGGAAAGGCCATGAAAAGGCTCAGGAGCAATGGGGGTTGGGGGAATGGTTTCCCCCACCCTCAGAAGTCCAAGGACAAAGGCTGGGCATGGTGGTCCAAGCCTGTGATCCCAGCACTTTGGGAGGCCGAGGCAGGTGGATCACGAGGTCGGAAAATGGAGACCATCCTGCCTAACATGGTGAAACCCTGTCTCTACTAAAAATACAAAGAAAGAAAATTAGCTGGGTGTGGTAGTGGGCACCTGCAGTCCCAGCTACTTGGGCCGAGACAGGAGAATGGCGTGAACTCAGGAGGCGGAGCTTGCAGTGAGCTGAGATGTCACCACTGCACTCCAGCCTGGGTGACACAGCCAGACTCCATCTAAAAAAAAAAAAAAAAAAAAAGTCGGAGGACAAAAAGGCTTAGAAGCAGTAGTGAGAGGTTTTGAGCCCCCATTTCACTCACTGCTTCTTGAGTCCACATGTTGCCTGCCAAAGACATTGCAGGACTTTTTCTTAGTTCAGCTAAAGATGGGGTCCTTGTCCGCCCCACGGCCATGACAATCTAGGCTTGCAGTTGATTTGAAGGGTGAGTAAAGCAGGGTTTCATTGGGTGAAAAGGAAGAAAAGGGCAAAACAGGGACTCTCACTAGGCCAGAGTCCCTGCTAGAGCGCTTCCCACCCGCAGCTTGAATCTCAGGTTCCACACAGGAAGAGGATGGGCCAGGCTCCTCCCTGCTGCAAATGGGGAACGTCCTGAGGCTCCATCTAAGTGCGCAGGCCTGTTGTAGTTTTTCCAGTGACCCCCTCCTACCTGGCTGTCTCAATGGGGCTTACAGCCTGGTACTTGGCTTGTGGGGCAGACACTATCATAATCCCACATTTACAGAAGAGAAAAAAAAGATACAGAAAGACAATATGCCTTGCTCCAGGTAACCCCATGGAAGGTGTTGAGGCTGAGGTTCAACTCAGGTCTCTTTGTGATGCCTTCCTGTAGCTGGACTGCCTCAAAATATATTATTCTATCTCTGAGCCCCACCCAAGCTCTACCGTTCTTCCCTCTACCACCTGCCCTTGCTTAATACTTCCTATGGTGCAGCCTTGAACCATTGTGTGCTTTGGTTTCTAGTGACTGCATGTCTGTCTCCCCAGTGGATTCTGACTTCTCAAAAGCAGGTGTCATTTAAATGCATAATCTTCACCTCTATCCCTACTACAAATTTGATGCTTGTTAATACTGCCCATTGAGGAGTAGGGTTTTACTCAGTGTGGGATATTGGAAAGAATGCCAGATTTGAAACAGGAGTAAAGCCATGGGCTGTGATGTCACACAGGCAGGTGTTGAATCATGCTGTGTCCCTTCCCATGTGTAAGACCTTAAGGAAGCTACATAGACTTAATTTATTAATCTTTAGGCTGATGAATGTAATGTGTTAACACGTAATAAAACTAGTTTACATTTAAAAAACTTTTTCCAACTCTGACTCATGAAACACAAAGCCTAGGCTGACTGGTGTGGACATCAATCCACCCTGATTACCACAGGGATATGAAGTAGGTTAGTGGAGTGTAGTGGAAAGATCACTGCAGTGTGGTCTCTGGACTAGCAGCACTGGCAACATCTGGGAACTTGTTAGAAATGCAAAAATCTTTGGCCCAGCAACCAGTGGTTCAATCAGCCCTCCAGGTAATTCTGATGCACTGCAAAGCTTAAAACTCACTGCTGCACTGAAAGCCTACCTCCGTGACTTTGGATCACCTGTTTCCTACTCTCTCTCAGTTTACAAACCGATAAAATGCAGGGGTAGAGTGTGTGGTTATTAAGGCCCTCTTAAACTTTGACAGTTTATAATTCTGCTCTTAATAACTGCTGATAAATGTATTAATAAATCTTATATGCCAGGCACTTTGTCAGCTGTATGATGCATAGTATTTGAAATAATCATAGGAAAACTACAAAATATAAAATTGAAGTTTAGGCAATGTATGTAACTTGTTTAGGTACACTAAAATAGCTCATTATGGAGATAGAACTAGAATCCAAAATTTTGTTTTCTAAAACTGTTTGCTAAATCACTTTGCTACAAAAACCAATGAATATGCATGTCAGCATTGCTGACCCATTTTGTAAATTCAGAATTAACAGTCAGGAACAATGTATTGTGTTTTTCTTGGTGGCTTTTTACGAAATTTCCAATAGATTGAACTAAAACTGCTAGTACAAGTTTCCAGTAAGGAATAGATGCAAACCAAAACTCAAATATCTTTGTGTTTTGGTGATTGATATGGTTAGGCTTTGTGTCCCCATCCAAATCTCATCTTGAATTATAATCCTCATAATCTCCATGTCTCAAGGGAGAGACCAAGTGATGGGAATTGAATCATGTTTTCCCCATGCTATTCTTGTGATAGTGAACGAGTTTTCATGAGATCTGATGATTTTATAAGCATCTGGCATTTCCCTGGCTAACACTCACTCTCTCTCCTGCTGCCTTGTGAACAAAGTGCCTGCCTCTGCTTTGTATTCTGCCATGATTGTAAGTTTTCTGAGGCCTCCCCAGCCATGCTGAACTGTGAGTCAATTAAATCTCTTTTCTTTATAAATTACCCAGTCTCGGGCATTTCTTTATCGCAGCATGAGAACAGACTAATACAGTGATAAAGTCCCTTTTCTTGTATAGAATTTTTCTACCCAAAATAACATCCCCTCATATGATTTTGTGCTATGTGGAGTAATGCAAAAATTCAGATATGGTCATTTAATTTTTTATTTTAACATCACTTTAAAACTAAGAAGTCAATTCTAATCACAATTTTTAATACAATAAGGCAAATTTGCTGGATATATTACCAGGTAAATCATCTAGAGGTGTAGTTTGGAAAATGCAGTTACGGCTATGACTGATGGATTCATTCTTAAAATGAAACAAGAAGTGTTTTTCTCTCTCCATCATCTTCTAAGTAGGTTTGGCTGGCATTAGCCAGCCCTTTGACAATCTGTTTTATAAATTTCATAATATTAATAACTTTGAATAAAAAGGAAACTTGCATGTGATTTTTTATTTTCTCTAAGTCTTTATTTCTTATTTGTAAAATAATAATATTTTTAAAATCCCCATTTATTTCCCAAGGGTTTAGTGAAAAACAAGTATGATAATATTGGAGATACTGTTGTTTGTGAGGTACCTGGTATTTTTCAATCTTCAGTACTTGAGGTGTAAAGAACTTACAAAGTTGTTAGAAAGAAACACATTTTACAGGCATATACAACACAGTTTTCAGCACAAAAAGGAGTGAATACATATTTTATTTAAAAGGTCAGATGAAACAAATGGACTCAGTTTATATTCATCTGTATCTTCAGCCTTTAAAAATATTTTACCTTTTAGTAGAATTTTATCTTCTATGCATTTTGATTTATTTTCAAGTTTTATCACTTGAAAGTTTCAGTGATTTTAAAATGTTTATATGATGTTTACTATATGCTAGACACTGGACTAGAATCTGGACAACACAATTACAAGCAAAACAACAACTACAAAGAGCTTATTGTTCAGTGATTTAAGCAAATTCATATATAAAAATTCTATTATTACCAAGTATGGTAAGTCCCATTAAAAGTCCCATTTAAAATTACCAAGTATGGTAAGTCTTCAGATGAGAACCAGATGGATTATACTGATACATAGATGACATAACAGGATTTGGTGAGAGTTTTATTGTGGGAAGTGAGGGAGAGTGAGAAACCAAGAATCACTTGGTGTGGGAGGCAAGGTAGAGACAGTGGTGTCACTCAGTAGGACAGATATTTTGGAGAGCATATTTGCACAGTAAAGTGTTGTATTCAGTATAGAGCCCGATTTTTTTCAGGTGTTTTTAAGACACCTGGCTGGAAGTGGCTCAGGTGGTAATTGATTTGTATGAGTTGAGTTCCAGAGATAGAGAGTTTTAAATTGGGAATCAATATTTAGGAATCATCAGTATACAGATAATACCATCTCCATCTTCATAGTCCTAGTCTGGCAGCTATAGAACTCTCTTCATGGAAGATATATAGTTGCAATATATGAACACAACATTTTTAGTCAACATTCAGGGGTTCCTATTTAAACAGATAAGCATGCTATTCCAATCATGAAACCTGAAGAGAGTTAATCCATTATGTTTCATCATTCAGATATGGATTTATGTAAGAGCAGGGTTATGTTCTCACACAAACTGAGAATTCACTCAAAAGATGGATTGGGGTCACACATGCTAAAAGAGAAATCTTTACCTGCTTTTGTGAAATGCTTCCTCTTTATCGCAACTCAGCAATCTTAGAGAAAATAAGACTTAACAAGCAAGTCGTTGTTCAGATGCTGAGGGAGCAAAGTTGGGTCGATATTTTAATTTGAGTCTTACAATTATGGATGCAGATAGCATTTGTTGACACTGTGCTGATTCTTAATAGAATGCTCAACACACATTTCATTTTAGATCAGTTCTTGAAGATCCATATAATATATAAAACCAAAATTGCTCTTCTTAAAAATCTGAATTTTCATGTTAGAGGCTCTGATCTCTACTATTTCTGTCATCCTTCACCACTACCTTGTTCAAACATGCTCCATCTATTTATCCCCTATTTATCCCTTAAGACTTGCTTAATAGCATTAAGATAGTTTTACATTTATTATGTCTTAAGAGTAAACATTATGTCTTTTCATCTTTTTTCAATCTTTACTTACAATTAAAATAACAAAAATAGTAACATAAAATTAAAATTAAAAATAAAATGACAAATTCCATGTTTGGGCTTTACTCAGGTGCATGTAGTTTTAACTAGTATCAAATTAACCTTCTTTTTAAATATAACTTTCTTCCCTCCAGATAGACATGACTGCAGTGAATATCTTTGGGTAAAGCCAATTTTCTTCTTTGGAATTGTTTCAGGTAGCAAATTAGGAGTCAATTGCTGGATCAAAGAAACCATCACTTGAATTTTTATAATTCTTTCCAAATGTTTGAACCATTTTACAGTGCCACTTATTGATTTTAGGAGCAATTGTTTTGTAGCTTTCAAATCCATTTCCTCACAAATTCTATTTCTCTGCCTTGCTGATTTTCAAATTTATAGGCATAGATGCAAATGTTTAAGATAATTTTGTTACATTGCTATTAAAATGTTTTTATGGGAGATAGAAGAAAGGTATGAGAAGACTTGTGTTTCATTTTAGGTGCTAGAAACCAGGATAATATTAAAAATAATCAACAGCTCATTTGATATAGACATTGCATAATTAAAAGTAGTATCTGATCAATCAGAGTGAACAGCAAAGTGAAAAACCCATAGAGCTAGATTAGTGCATCTGAAAGAATATCAGTCCTAGCTAGGAAGACAGACAATGAGTTGCTAATTTAAATATAGTAGAGACACCATAACTTGGATTCAAAAGCTTACCCTGAGATATTTAACTTGAGTTGCTAGTCACTTCATCATTAACTGCCAGCTACTACAACTATTAGACTTTGAAAAGATGAGGAACTTGAACAGTTAACAAAAATTGAGAAGATTCTCAGTCTTAGTTATAAGCAGATAAATGTAATTCAAAAGAAATAGATCTAATTTTATACCTAATATTGGCAAAGATTGTAATGTTGAATAATTCCTGGTGTTGACCAAGATATAGAGAAAAAATATGTTACAGCTATTGCAAGTGTAAACTGATACTGTCTTTTGAGAGAGCAATCTGGCAGTACTTAGAGAAATGAAGAATGGGTATTCCATATGAGCCAGGCTCCCACTCACTCAGGTCATAGGCAGACAAGGGTGAGAATGCTTATCATGACACAGTTTGAGATGGGCAACAGAGGTGCCCACATTCATTATAATGAATAATAAAAATGGGATGCATGGATATAAAGCCATATGGACAGATTTTAAAATACAATGTTGTGTGAAGCTATTAATAAACAGAAAAAGGCCTATAACACAATGCCATTTACGTAAATTAAAATGTTTTATTTAAAATAACAAAAGGTGAATTATAAAATGTTAAATAATTAATCTCAATACACTGTATTTTTATTTTGCAATCAAGTATAGATTACTATCCTCATACTTTAAATATTTTTCTTTATCCCTAATGTGAAAAGTAATTTTTAATTTTTAAATTTCATTCTGTTTTCTAAGAAATCTGGAGAAGCTTATTTGATAGTAGAAATGGTTTAAGCGATAAAAAAAGATAAAATGACAAAATGCATGATAATTATATGTATGTATATATAAAGAGAGATTACGATTAGATTGATAAACAGAAATAATCAAATTTCCCTCCAAATGAGCCTTTACCAAGGTCATGCATCCAGCATCTTCTTTTTGTGGGATCCTACAGGGCAGGAAAGGTAGTGGAGACTGGGTTGGAGGGGTACAATAAAATGCAACAATTGGGGTGTATAACATGTGAATGTGATAATAGTATTGTTTAATCTAAGCAGTATGAGTAACTCAACTGTTTCTACTGAGATCAAAGTAGAAAGAAAGAAAACGAAGAAAGGAAGGAGTCAGGGAGGGGCAGAGAACAAGACACAGAGACAGAGAAAGTTTGGCAGGCATAAAGACAGATGCAAGGGAATAAATAAAGAAAAGTGAAGCAGTATTTTCTTTTTTGTAGGCAGTGGACTGTACATAAAAATTAAATTTAGTACCTCAACAGGGTAGTTGCAAAAATGTTGTAAGGGAAGTAAAAAGCAAAGCTGGGAAAACATATTTGCAAAATATATAATAGTCAAAGGGTTATTTTCTTTGGCATATTAGGCAATCCTACAAGTTCACAACTCAATAGCAAAGAACATTTATCGAATAGACAGTTCACAGAAGGACTACAAATAGCTAAAATTATATTAAAAATTGCTAGAATTATTCATAATGAAAGTACTGTAAACAAAACAATAATTTGATTTGTTCACTTATTAAACTGTCACATATTACCAAGTTTTATAATGCCCAATACTGGTGAATGGAAGAATTCTAGAAATTTCATATTCTGTTGAAGAGAGTATATAATTAATACAGCTTCATTTAAAGAACAATTTGACCATATCATTCAAAATTTAAGATGTGTTTCTATTTGACTCATATGTCTTAGAAATTATCCTATGTATTTATTAACATGTGGGAAATACATATATATTTATCATCTGTGTAATTTGGGTAATTTATTTAACTTCTATGTGCCTCATTTTCCTTATTTGGGTAAAACTGAGATAATAATAGTTCACAAAGTTGATGTGAGGATTAAATTATTGACATGTGGCTGGGTGCGGTGGCTCATGCCTGTAATCCCAGCACTTTGGGAAGCTGAGGTGGGGGGATCACATAAGGCCAGGAGTTTGAGACCAGCTTGGCCAACATGACAAAACCCTGGCTTTACTAAAAATACAAAAATTAGCCAGGTGTGATGGTGCCTGCCTGTAATCCCAGCTACTTGGGAGGCTAAGGTGGGAGAATTGTTTGAACCTGGGAGGTGGAGGTTGCAGTGAGCTGAGATCGTGCCACTGCACTCCAGCCTGGGAGACAGAGCCAGACTCCACCTCAAAAAAATTAAAAAAAAATATTGACAGGTAAATCACTTAGAACAGTACCTGGAACATAGAAATAATAACATCAACAGTAATATTATGATGATTACTACTGCTCCTAGTAGTTATATTTATTGCAAGAATATTTTTATATTTATAATACTAAAAAGGTACTAAAAATTAATTTTTATCAGTAGGATTCTAGTAAAGTAATTATAATGTATCCATCCAATGGCATACTCTATGTGGGTAGTGAAATGAAAATTTTCAATACCACATTATTAAGTGAACAAAGGAAAATGCAGAACAGTGCATATTGTATGCTTGCATTGGTATGGAAAAGAAATATATGTATTTCTGTATATCTATGAGAATATATAATTGTTGATGAGGGTTATTGATTCTTTAAACTGCATGACTTCTATTTATTCATTTATTTATTTATTGTTATTTAAAAAGGAAAGTATTTTTCATAGAGACAAGGTTTTGCCATGATGCCCAGGCTGGTCTCAAACTCCTGGGCTCAAGTGATCCGTCTGCCTTGGCCTCCCAAAGTGCTGGAATTACAGGTGTGAGCCATAGCACCTGACCCAAACTGCTGGAATTCTTAAGTTCTTTGTCATTTTTATAATGATGAAAAAATTGTCATAGTAATTATAAGCAGGAAATATTTATTGATATGAAAACCACACTCAATATATACCTAAATACAAATATTAAGCTACAACAGTAAACATTTAGTCACCCTGTGTCTTAGTCCTTTTTGTGCTGCTATAACAGAATGTCAGGGACTGAGTAATTTATAAAAAAGAAAATGTGTTTCTCACTGTTCTGGAGGCTGGAAAGTTCACTATCAAGCTGTAGCATCTGGTGAGGACCTTCTTGCTGCATCATTCCACGGCAGAAGGCAAGAGGACGAGAAAGGGTGACAGTGAGAGAAAGAGAGAGAGAGAGAGCAAGAGAGGACCAAACTTGCTTTTATCAAGAAGCCACTCCCATGATAACTAACTCCTCCAATAGTGGCATTAATTCATTCATAAGGGCAGAGCCCTCATGACTTAATCATTTCTTAAAGGTTCCCCTCTCAAGACTATTGCATTGAGAATTAAGTTTCTAACACATAAACTTCGGGGGACCCATTTAAACCATAGCACCCTAAAATTCATGTATACCTATCATAGGGGAGAAAAGATTTCTTTGCTTTCAAGACTGAAAGACCTATGACAAAAAACAGATAACAAGCAAAAAGGAAACAAATTTATTTTATATAAATTTTATGTGACACAGGAGTCTTTAGACATGAAGACCCAGGCAGATGGGTCATGCCTGTAATCACAGAACTTTGGGAAGCTGAGGCAGGAAGATTGCTTGAGCCCAGGAGTTTGAGATCAGCCTGGGCAACATGGTGAAATTCAATCTCTACAAAAAATACAAAAAATTAGCTGGGCATGGTGGTGTGTACCTGTCCTCCCAGCTACCTGGGAGGCTGAAGTGGGAGGATTCCTTGAGCTTGGGAGGTTGAAGCTGCTGTGAGCCGTGATTGCACCACTGTACTCTAGCCTAGGTGACAGAGTGAGACCCTGTCTCAAAAAAAAGAAAAAAGAAAAAAGAAAAAGAGAAACAAAGACCCCCCAAAACAGGAAAAACTGTATTTTTGTGAACAGTTGCACAGAAGTATAATTGGAGGACAAAAGAGTATGATGTAAATGGTAATAAACTGGGGCGGGGGGACTTAGCAAGGCCCGTTTGTTCAGATTCTTTCCTGTGTGCCTGTGCTACATTCCTTTCCTCTGGGTATAGACAAGACCTCTCTGGAATGAGGGTCTTATGAACTATTTTAAAGGAAGGCCAGTGAATTATTTTATGGCCTGCTTCAGGGGAGAAGGGTAGGAGAAGGTCAGAGAGACTTTCCTGCTTCTGCTGTTTTCTCAAATGTCAAGGTGCTATCCTTTGGGGTAGTGTGTGAACCCCATCAATATAAATAATTCTGGAAAGCTATTTAACAATATGTGAACACTGATTATTTCTGAGTAGTGGCATACTTGGAAGTTGTATTTTTCTGGTCTACTTTATTTCTACATGTTAAAAAAACAAAATGAATATTATTTTGACATAAGACAAACAATTATAGATATTTAGATATATGTGTATATAAAATATTAATATTCATTATCTCTTAAAAATAAATGTAGCTATTAGGTCTGTGATTTCTTGTATCTTCTATTACAAACTTTCATTAATATTTCAATTAGATAATATTTAAATTTAAATGGCATATTCTGAGTTTAATTTCAACTTTAAAAGTTCCTAGCTGTTTTTAAATTAGTCTCTTTAAATATTTTTTTTTTTCTGAGCCTGTGTTTGCTTATCTGCATAACCCGAGGATTAAATTGAAAACGAACATGCAACTCCTTTGGGAATTTTGTAGATTCTTTACAAATGATAGTTGCTAATGTTATAAAGTTGTATGAGAGCATCATGTTCAATGATGGCTGAAAACATTGCATAAAATTGAAAAATAATACAAAGATCCTGCTGAAATTAATTATTCATCACACAACTAGTCATATTCAGAAAGCATGCCGGCTCCACTGATTCCCTCTGTCAGCCTTCTGGCAACACTTAAATGGCTTTAACTACCTCATGGAAAGGTTGTTTCACTTCAGTTTTCATGCTCAGCAGTGTTTAAAACGGTTTGTTTAACATAACAGAGGATCAGTTAATTTTATGTGAATTAAGCTTTGTTAATCATTATTTTCATCTAAAATAAATATTTTCAAGGTTATCATAATTTTTTCTTGTCTTTGTGAAATGAAACCTTTAATTTGGTTGTCTATGAGAGGGAAATGTAAAGAGGATTAAAACAGCACTGAAATGAGCTCCTTAAAAAAACTCACTAAACAAATTTGGTTGGCTCTCTGTTCCTCTTTCCTCTTTGTTTCCCTTTTGATAATGCTTCTGTGAAACTGAAATGACTTTCATCTAGGAACAGTTTCCTGGGTCTTTTTATGATCTGGGTATAGTTAGACAATCAGAGTTGAAATTTTAGAATTCATGTCTTCTTGGTGTTTGCCTTCTTTTAGAGGACACTTAAAGTTTTGAAAATTATTCCTGGATGTAAGAAGCCCTGAGTGCCTTTGATAAGAGATGGTGACTTTCAAGTGCTAATTGACACACTTGGTATATCACAGGATGCCAAGATCACCAGATGAGACACCCAAAGAGAAACATCAAAAGCTGTCCCCTTCAAAGGAGCTCCCATACACTGTTTGTTGGGAGTGCAAATTGGTGCAACTTATCTGGAGAACAATTTGCCAGTTATTTATCAAAATTGTAAATGCACCTACACTTTGAACCAGCAACCTCCCTACTTAGAATATATACTGTGGATATACAAGCATAAATTATCCAGAATATAAGTACATGGATATTCTTTAACTATCTTTAAATAATATTCTTTAAAGCATTTTTTGTAATCACCAAAACACTAGACAGAAGTGTCCAACATATTGTGAAAATGAAGGAAAAATATCCTTATTCTTAGGAGTTGCATGCTGAAGAATTTAGGGAGAAGAGAAATATGACAAAAATGCTAACTGTGTTGAGTCTAGATGATGAATACATGGGTGTTTATTGTACTACATGTTGAACGTTTTCATAAAATGTTTAAAAAAAATAGTTCATTGATAAGATATTGGACAAATAAATTATGATCTATCTATAAAATTGTAAATATGAGGTTGTCAAATATGTAACAAAATAAATAATAAGTATATTTTTCAGTGAAAATGGTAAATGGCAGAAAACTAATCATCCCATGTAGGGTATCTGAAGAATGACTTTAGAATAAGACTCTGGAGCTGTGATGGAATAGCCTGCAGAAGGCAGATACTCCTACTGAGAACAATTAAAAAGCTGGATAGGATATTAAAAAAAGTGCTTGAAGGCATCAGAGAGTTACTGAAGCAACTAGGATTTGAGGGTGCCAGAGCTCAGAGAGAAGAAAACCTTTAAGAAGATAACATCTGTAACTGCTTTTTTTCCTCAGGGAATTTGACTGTTCTTGGTATTGAGCAAATAGTTGAGTAGCCTGGTGTAGAGCCAGGAAGATGTTTGCAGCTAAGAGAGAGAGAAGCCAGCAGAGTCTTTGGCGATTTCATGGAACGAGAGGGACAAAAATGAAAGTTTGGGGATATGAATGTCAGAGGTGTTTGAACCAGAGCACTCCATCTTGAATAGGGGCTGAGTAAAATAAGACTGAGACCTACTGAGCTGCAGTCCCAGGAGGTTAGGTGTTCTTAGCCAGAGGATGAGATAGGAGGTCAGCACAAGACAGAAGTCACAAAGACCGTGCTGATAAAACAGGATGCGGTAAAGAAGCTGGCCAAAACACACCAAAATCAAGATGGCAATGAAAGTGACTTCTGGTCATCCTTGCTGCAGAATGACAGGTTTGGAAGAAACATTGCATTCAGGCAGGCAAGGCAAATCAGGTAAGGCAAATCCATATCCAAGTGTTTTTACAGTAAGAACAAAGTTGCACCTCTCCATGTGGAAAGTAGTCCATTGTAATCATGCTGCCACTAAGTAGCTGGCTGATCACCCCAGGAAATGGTGTCATATTGGGCACTTAGTGTTGTTCTCTGCTGCTGGCAGATTGGGCCCTCAGCATGACTGTAGCCAGGTTGATCTTGGTGAGTGGAAGTCCACATTCCTCAGCTCATATATATAATCTCCTTCCTCGACACCATGGCCACTTTGTTCATGAACCCATTGGGTAATGAAAGGCATGGCTGGGCAAAGAAGCTGATTGGTATCCATAAAAATGAATCATCTCATCCACTTGATTATCAAAATTCTCCTCTGCTAAGGTCACCTTTGAGGATCATTTAGATGAAACCAAATATCTTACCATTCTTTGTCCATTCCGACGGATCTATCCTTGTAACTCTTCCTCAGACATTCTTGTCACCAATTTTCCAGCCATGTTTCTTCCAGGGGCCCGATTGTCTAGACGAATCACTGGTCACATCTTGTGAATTTGTCTAGATTCATATTTCTGGCCATTTCTCCTTTCAAGAAAAATGAACTTTGGTATATAACTCAAATAAAAAAAAAAAAAAAGCACATTGCTCAGCCTTCTGCCTACTGAGAGGATTTCCCTTCACCACTGTGTTTCGGAAGGGTGAAGGGAAAGGGGTGTAGTGCTGCAGCTGTTCACTTTTGGCTATGCTTGCATATCATGCAGCATCTGTAAAGCAGGCCTAGCTTTCTCTTTCTCAGCCAACTGGTTGAAAAACAAAACAAAACAAAACAAAACAAAAACAACAATAACAAAAACTCCACATGAAGCCATAGTTGTAGGCTGGGAAAGAAAAGGTAATATTATAGGGCTCAGGAAGATTTGGGTCACTTCTTGCAATTTACTTGTACTTCTAGGGCCTGCTTGATCCCAGTATCACCCATACTTCTCCCATTAGATAATGGAGTGCTGCTGTGCATGCCCAACTTTATGATGTGGTGGTTCGGACAACACTGTGTTCATGATGGGCAGCCAAGGTCGTGGTATCTTGATGGCCTGTGGTTAAGTGTTTATTCTCTCCTAAGGTGCAGGAGCAAGCCAAAAGCTGTTTCTCAGATGGAAAGTATTTATTCACAGAGAACAGCAGGGCAGAATTGCTCTCCTTCTGGATACTTTAAGGGAGAATCCATTTTCTTACCCTTTTAAGCTTCTAGATGCCACCTGCATTTCTTGGCTAGTGGCCCTTTCTTTCATCTTCAAAGCCAGCAAAATTGTCACAGCTCTTTCTCTGAGCACAGCCAAGAAATGTTCCTTGTTTTCAGGAACACATTTGATTAGACTGGGCCCACTAGGATAATTCAGGATAATCTCCACATCTCAAGGTCTGTACCCATAATCACATCTACAAATCTCTTTTGCCACAGAAGGTAACATATTCACAAATTATGGGAAATAGAGCACGGGCATCTCTGGGGGTCATTATTCTATCTGCCACAGATGCCTACTATCATTTTCTAATCAACATTGTACTGGAGGTCCTAGTCAGTGAAATAAGGCTAAATAAATAAATATGCATATGACACAATTATGTACCTAAAAAATCCCCCAAGCAAGCTTTAGAAATAATAGATATCCTATTAGAAACAGTAAATTTAACAAAGTCACTTGATAGAAAATAAATATTAAAAAAATCAATTCTACATTTATATAATAGCAACAAACAAGATAAAATAAAAATTTAAAAATTCCATTTACAGTGGTATCAAAACATTAAAAACTAAGATTAAATTTAATAAAAGATATGGGAATCTTTTCAATAGAAACTACAAAACATTATTGAGTGATATCAAAGACTTAAATACATGGAAGGGTATATAATATATATGGGGTTGAATCAATGTGGCAAAGACATTAATTTTCCTCAATTGTAGAATCAATACAATACAACTTAAAATATGATTTTTTTTTAGAAATTGACAGTTGATTCAAAAATTCATATAGTAATACAAAAGGCCCTAAGTCAAACAATTTTGAAGAACAAATCTTGAGATCTTAAACTGTGAGATATCTACACACATTACTACAAAGCTGTAGAAATTGAGATAGTGTGGTATTGACATAAGGTTAGACAAACTGACCATAGAAAAGAATGAAGAATCTAGCAGCAGACATACTATAATGGTAGGGCAGGTAGGATGATGGTTTTTCAATAAATATTGCTGAGTCAATTGGCTAGCCCAATGGAAAAAAATGTATTTGAATCCATACCTCACATACGGAAAAATCAATTCCAGATAGTTTGCACAACTAAATGTGAAGAGTAAGATGATAAAACTTTTAGAGGTAAATGCAAGAGAATCTTATATGATTACCATAGGGTTGTCAAAGAAGCCCCAAAAAAGACACAAAAGCACGAGCCATAAAAATAAATGGGCAAGGCACCATGGCTCACACCTGTAATCCTAGCACTTTGGGAGGCCAAGGTGGGCAGATCACCTGAGGTCAGGAATTCAAGACCAGCCTGGCCAAATGGTAGAACCCCCATCTCTACTAAAAATACAAAAATTAGCCGGGTGTGGTGGCACATACTTGTAATCCCAGCTGCTTGGGACGCCGAGGCAGGAGAATTGCTCGAACCCAGGAGGCGGAGATCGCCCCATTGCACTCCAGCCTAGGCGACAGAGTGAGTCTCTGTCTAAAAAAAAAAAAAAAATTGGACTACAGTTGACTTTGAACAACATAAAGATTAGGGCCACTGACTCCTCACACAGTCAAAAATCCATATATAGCTTTTGACTTCACAAAAACTTAATTACTACTAGCTTACTGTTGACCAGAAGCCTTACCAATAACACACAGTCAATTAACACATATGTTGTATATGTATTATATGCTGTATTCTTACAATAAATCTAGAGAAAAGAAAATTTTTATCTGAAGGGAGAGAAAAGAAAAAAGAAGAAAACCAAAAACCAAAAAAACCCCAAAATTATAAGGAAGAGAAAATGTATTTACTATTTATGAAGTAGAAGTGGATCATCATAAAGATCTTTCTTATCTTCATGATCTTTGCATTGAGTAGGCTGAGGAGGAGAAGGAAGAGGAGGGTCTTGCTCTCTCAGGTGTGGCAGAGATAGAAGAGGTGAAAGAGGTGAAAGAGGTGGAAGAGAAGGCAGTATAGTGAGGCACACTTGGTGTAACTTTATAGAAGTATATTGTGATTTCTGTGTGGCTTTCTTGCTTTTTCATTTCTCCAAAAATGTGTCTATATGGTATCAATTCTTCTTCCGCCATTTGCTTTAATTTCCATGCCTGTATCATAGAAGGGTCTATGTCATAAAAGAAGTCAAAAGCAGTCCTCAATAATCAGAACCCTTCCGCCAGATTGTCTAATGTAAATGTGTTTTCTGGCACTGCCTCTTCTACGTCTTCTTCCTCAGTGTCTGGCAGTGGTTCAAATGCACTCATTTTCATCAAGTTGACTTCTGCTAATTCCTTTGGTGTGGCATCTATGAGCTCTTGAATTTCTCTAAGATTGTTTACCACCCTCCTCCACCCCACATACTTTTTTTCTTAAACCATATCCATGAGCTCTTTCATAATTTCCTTGATTGGTTCTAATTTACATCTGAATTACATTTTTTAAATTGGCATGGTTTACATCATATGAAGTCACGCACATCTGGACACAGTTTTCTCCAGGATGAATATATTGTTTGTGCTTGGTGGATTTCATGGCTTTTTCTATGACAACGATGGCATCTTCAATGGTATAATTCTTCCAGACTTTGATAACGTTCTCTCTGTTGGGGTTCTCGTCCTTGACAATCCTTTCAATAGAGTACAGTGTGTAATGAGCCATAAAGGTCTTTATAACCCTCTGATCTGGAGGCTGAATTAGAGATGCTGTGTTTTAGGCTAAGTGCATCTCTTTGAACTCATGGAGTTCTGGTGGTCAGAGACGTTGTCTAATATCAAAAGAACTTTAAAAGGCAGTCCCTTCCTGGCAAGGTACTTTCTGACTTCAGGGACAAAGCATCAATGGAATCAATCCATAAAAAGTGTTCTTGTCCAGACCTTCTTGTACAACCAAAAGACTGGCAGCTGGTGTTTACCTTTCTCTTCGAGGTTTGGGGGTTAGCAAGTCTTGGGGGTTAGTTGATCACAAACTCAACTGCATTTGCACAAAAAAGGAGAGTTAGTCTATCCTTTCTGTCTCAAATCCTGGTGCTCCCTTCTCTTCCTTAGTAATAACTGTTCTTTGTGGCATTTTGTGCCAGAACAGGGCACTTCTGTCTACATTAAAAACCTGTTTAGGCAGATATCCTTTCTGCTTAATGATTTTCTTAATGATGTCTGGGAACTTGTCCGCTGTCTCCTGGTTGGGAGAAATTGCTTCTGTTGTTATCTTGACATTTTAAAAGCCAAATCTTTTTCTAAAATAATCTAACCATACTTTAATGACATTAACTTCTCCAGTTTTTGGTCCTTCACCTTCATTTTGATTTGTCATATAATGACTTCACTTTTCCTGGAATTATATTAATATCTACAGGTACGCCATTCTTAGAGCAATCCTGCACCCACATACAAGCTGCATTTTTAATATCAGATAAAAATTTATTTCAAGTTGGGCACAGTGGCTCACGCCTGTAATCCCAGCCCTTTGGGAAGCCAAGGTGGGTGGATCACCTGAGGTCAGGAGTTCAAGACCAGCCTGGCCAACACTGAAACCCCATCTCTACTAAAAATACAAAAATTAGCTGGGTTTGGTGGCACACAGTGGTAATCCCAGCTACTTGGGAGGCTGAGGCAGGGGAATTACTTGAATCTGGGAGGCAGAGGTTGCAGTGAGCCGAGATCATGCTACTGTACTCCAGCCTGGGTGACAGAGCAAGACTCCTATCTCAAAAAAAAAAATTTCATAAAAAGTGCAAGGTTTTTGCTCCTGGTGGTATAGCTGCAGTGAGGCTTCACACATTTCCTTTTCTGTCCATTTTTTTTTTTTTTACAATGGCCCTTACACTGGACTTATCTTGAAATGGCAGGTGACCACAGCCTCAGACCTCAACCTAGGCTAATATTAAGAAATTCAACTTTTTCTTGTAGTGTCATACCTTTTTCTGCATCTTGGGAATGCTTCCATCATCACTAGTGGCACTTTATGTGGATCTCACCATGTTATTCAAGGTTCACGGTATTTTACCAAACACAGTGAAAAATACAAGGAACTGTGAGAGATCACTTTTTACTGCAATATGAAATTTGCTGGAGAGGTGAACTGTTCACACAGAGATGATTAGTGTTACATGGCATTTTAAGGGGATACTTGCAACACTTTAGCTCACTATAATAGTAACAGGAGGTTGCTACAAAATTGTTACAGTAATAGTATGTACTATAGTTAATTTTATGCAGTTATGATTTAATACTGCATCTTTACATTTGTTTACACTTCTTTTGAATGTGAATGGCACCATGTATGCTCTGTAAGTTTTTGTGTGCATAATCTTTTATAAATTTAAACTTCTTATAATAGATATGTGTATATTTTATGGTGGTACATGATAAAATAGACTAGTAGCTACATATATTTTATGCATTCATAACATACCTAACTTTATTTTTTTTGATATTTCTAGGCTATGTGGTTTGTCTGAGAGTTTTTTCAAATGTCATCATAATCTCCAAAAGATTTTCCAGTATATTTATTGAAAATATCTACGTGTAAGTGAACCCACACAGTTAAAACTCGTGTTTGTTGTTCAAGGGTCGATTTTATATCAAAATGAAGGAATTCTGTTCATAAGAACACATAATTAAATGAGTGAAGAGGCAACAGAGTGGAAGAAGATATTCATGAATACGTGAAGAAATCCTAGACATCAAAAAGAAACTAACAGATAATGTAATTAAAAAAATGAACAAAAAATTTCACCAGATACTTCACTAAGAGAACACTCAAAGGGCTAATTAACAGATGAAAAAAATTCAACTTCATTAATCACAAGGGAATGTGAGTTAAAGTCATATCATCATTCTACAGCATACTCATCTTAATGTCTAAAATGGAAAGCATGAGAAATGCTAACTGTTGGCCATGATATGGAAAATCTAGAACTCTCATCACTACTAGTGGCAGTATACTTATTTTGAAAAATTGGCAGCATCCATAAAAGCTGACCACACGCGCACTTGTGATCTAGCAATTCCACGACCAAATATATACCCAAGAAAAATGTGTAGTATAGTTATCCAAAACATGTGCAGTCAGCCGTGTTATAATATAACACACATGTCCATAAAAACCACATTATGCAAAAGCACACAATAAAATTCACAGGGATTGTGGAAAAATACATTTATAAACAAAACACTCAAAAGTGTAATTGGTGACCCATAAAGAAGATGAGAACCTATTAAAAATGGTAGTGCAATTTTATGTATGTTAAATGGCTTAACAAATACATAAATGCTATAATAAATATGATACTTTGACTTAAAAAAGACCTGAAGTTTCCTTTTGAAAGTGGACATCAAGGATTGCAGCTTGTGAATTATTATGAAAAGGTGGAAGGGGGTGTATTACTTTCCTGTGGCTACTGGTGGCTTAAAACAACAGAAGTTTATTCTCTCATGGTATGGGTGCTGGACACCAGAGGTCCAGAAGCTAGGTGTTTGCAGAGTTGCACTCTCTCTGAAGGCTTTAGGGGAGAAACACTTTTTGTCTTTCCCTGCTCTAGTGGTTCCAGGGATCCTTTGTTTTATGGTTGCTTCCTTCCAATGTCTGCCTCCATCTTCATATTGACCATCCCTTCTCCCTGTCTTCTTCTCTTTTTTTTTCTTTTATAAGGCTGGATCATTGGATTTAGGGCCCACCTGAATAATCCTGAATTATTTCATCTTGAGATCTTTCATTTAGTGCCATCTGCAAAGACTCTGTCTACATAAGGTCACAGTCACAAGTTCTGGGGTTTAGGACATGAATGTATTTCTTTTGAGGCCACCATTCCATCTATTATAAGTGGGTTATCAAAATTTGCAATCTTTTGCAGCCTTAAATCTGGGGTTGTGTTTTTCTGTTTTTGAAATGTAAGTCCTCTGAGGCATTAGTTCATAATAGATGCCTATTTTATCAGAAACGAACAAACCGGTTCCAATGCATAGCCATCTTTTTCAGTTAAAACTTTAATTTTTCGATCACTGCTGGAAATTATTTTGTGACTTTCTGGTTTGCACTCTTGGCTTTGTCTGAGAGTTGAAGCCTCTGGAAATTGCTGCATCCATCAAAATACTGACTACCAGCACTAAAATAAACCACTTTAGCAGGATTTGGCAATTTCTGTTTAAGGTCTTTGCATATAGGTGGTGCTTTCTCTTTGATTATAAGAAAGGTTGTTCCTGATATTTTTCACTGGTCTTGAGTCCACATGCTCAACAATCTATTTCTTTTATTTCTTTAGGCCTTGTTCTTATTGACTTTATAGCATTTGTAGCATTTGAAGTTGTTTCAGCCTTTCTGGAGATTAAAAATGCCAAATTTCTTTCATTTTTATAGTACTATGTCTCATGGTCTATGTGTAGATTCGTTTATGACTATTGCTTGTGAGATATGATATGCTCTCTTATTTCTTTTAAAATAACACATAATTTCTAGCTTCTATTTAATACGTAAAACTTTTATTTTGTATGTCCTTCCTAGCATTCTTGAACCAGAATGCTTAGAGATATTTGGGATGTTGAATGTCCATTTTTTTTTAATATAGAAAAGTTCACAATGAAATACAAAATACAACCTTGTAGAATAACACATGTAGTGAACTGAGGTAGCTGATAGATGTTAGAGGTGTATGCGTGTGTGTGTTTTCCCTGTTCCTACATGGATTGATTCGGCTGGGTGGAATTTTAAGTGTGCACCTAGTGCTTCTCACAAACAAAACTGCACATAAGCAAACACAAAACTTGCAGTAAGCATAGGTGTTCTCTAATATACCAGTTGTGTTAAAACAGATTTGTGTTTCTAAGCAAGCAGAACTGACTATACTAGAATGTTCACAGCAACACTATTTGTCTGAGCCTCAAATTGGAAACTACTCAAGAACGCATCAACAGGAAAATGGGTAAGTTCATTCTGGTAGACACACAATGCAATACTATATAGCGATGTGAATGACTGATGTGTATTACACATAAAAATATGGACACATCTTGCAAACATAAAATTGAGCAAAAGAAGTCAAACATAAAAGCGTATATACTGCATTATTTCACTTACATTAATTTCATTACATCCTCGCTTGTTCCAGAGGGTTGCCTTTAGTTGTCTTGCATGGAGCACACATATACTTTCCCTGTGGTATATAAGCCTTGGGCCTGGGGATTAACAATGCATAGATCTACCTGTCTTGCAGCTGCCCAAGACCATGCTTCTGTCTATGAGGCCTCTCAATAAATCATCCAATATGGACAAACTGAATTTGTCTGCCTCCTTCTTCGGTTTCCTGGCTCCTTTGGCATTTGGGAATTGCTTTGCATATACAGCCCTTTCATGGAACAATCCCCAAAAGAAACCCTGTACCATTTAGCCATTATCTCTGTCGCCCAGCCCCAGAAAACTGCTAATCTATTTTCTATTTCTATCAATTTGCCTATTTTGGACATTCTCTATAAATGGAATTGTACAATATGTGGTCCTTTTGATTGACTTCTTTCACTTAGCCTAAGATTTTCATGGTTCATCTATGTTGTGTCATATATTAGTACTTAAGTATTTTTCTATTCTTGAGCCATATTCTATTATATGAATACACCATACTTTGCCTCTTCATCAATTGAAGTGAATTCAGGTTCTTCGAATTTTTTGGCTATTATAAGTAGTGCTTCTGTGAATATTTGTGTACAAGTTTCTATGTTTCCATTTCTCTTGGATGTGTGTTTCCAATTTCTCTTGGAAATATACCTAGGAGTGGAATTGGTTGGCCATATGGAAAATTTATGTTTAAGTTTTGATGAACTTCAAGGCTGTTTTCCAAAGTGAATGCACTATTTACATCTCCTCTAACAATGTATGAGAGTTCCAGTTTCTCTAATTCCATGACAACTCTTCGTACTCTCTGACTTTTAAATCCTAGCCATCACAGTGTGTGTGAAGTGGTGTTTCATTGTGATTTGAAGTGGCACCTCTCTGATGAGTAATGATGTTGAGTATTTTTAATGTGTTTGTCGGCCATTTGTATATCTTATTTGGAGACATGTCTATTCAGATTCTTAAAACTGGGTTGTCTTTTTACTATCGAGTTGTAAGCATTCTCTAAATACATATTCTAAATATGAGTCCCTTATCAGATACGTTATTTGAAATTTTTTTCTTTCATTTTGTATTTTTATCTTTCTTGATGGGGCAAAAATGTTTTAAATTTTGATGAAGTTCAGTTTGTCAATTTTTTTTTTTGGTTGCTTGTACTTTTGGTGTCACATCTAAGAAACCATTATCAAATCCCAGCTCATTAAGATTTAAGCCTATTTTCTTCTAAGGGTTTTATAGTTTTAGCCTTTATATTTTGGTTTGAAACCCATTTTGAGTTAGTTTTGTGTATGGTATGAGGTAGGGGCACAAACTTCATTCTTTAGCATGTGGACATCCACGCATCCCACCACATTTTATTATAAAAATTATTGATTCCCAATGAAATGTTTTGACCCCCTTGTTGAAAATGAAGTGAGCGTAAATGTGATTGTTTATTTCTGGTCTCTCAATTCTGTTCCATTGATCTATATATCTATCCTTATGTCTTGATTACTGTAGCTCTGTAGTATGTTTTGATATCGGGATGTGTGAATATTCCAATATAGTTCAAGATTGTTTTGGTTTATTCTGTTTATCTTGAATTTCCATATTAATTTTAGGATTAGTTTGTCAACTTATGCATAGAAGCCAGCTGAGATTTTGGTAACAATTGTGTTAAATCTGTAGATGAATTTAAGGAATATGGCTATCTTAACAATTTTAATCCTTGAAATTGAGAAGTTGCTCCATTTTTAAAGATCTTTAAAAATTTCTTTCAACAATATTTTGTAGTTTTCAGAGTATGAGTTTTGCGCCATTTTCATTAATTTATTCTTAAGTGTTTTATTTACGATGCCATCGTAAATGTGGTTCTTTTCTTAATCTCAGTTCCAGATTATTTATTGCTGTTTGTATACAACTGGTTTTAACATATTAGTCCTGTATCTTGCAACCTTGCTAAACCTGTTTTATAGTTTGAATAGTCTTTTAGTGGATTCCTTAAGAATTTCTATATCCAAGATTATATCATCTGCAAACAGGGGTAATTTTATTTTATTTACCAATTTCCATGCCTTTTAGTTCACTTTCTTGCCTAATTTCTCAGGTTAGAACCTCCAGTATGTTTAGTAAAAGAAGTGAGAGAGTACATTGCGGTATTTTTTTGATCTTAGGGGGAAAACATTCAGTTTTTTGTAGTCAGGTAAGATGGTAACTGTGGGTTTTTTATAGCTGCCCTTTGTCAGGGTGAGAAAATGCCATCCCATTTTTATTTTGCTGAGTATTTTTATCATGAAAATATGTTGAAATTTGTCAAATGCTTTTTTTGTATTATGAGATGATTATGTGGGTTTCGTCCTAAACTTTATTGATATCATATATTATATTAACTTATCTTTGGATGTTGCGTTCCTGGGATAAATTCACATTTTATCATGGTGTTTTAAAAAATATGTCTAAATTTGGTTTATTAGTATCTTATTGAGAATTTTTGTCTATATTCCTAATACTTATTGGTCTGTAGATTTCTTTTCTTGGGATGTGTCTGTCTTGTTTTGGTAATACTGGCTTCATGAAATTCCCTTCTTTGGAAGAGTTTAGGAAGAATTGATATTAATTCTTTTTTACATGTCTGGCAAAGTTCACCAGTGAAGTCATTTGGGCTTGAATTTTTCTTTGGGTGTTTTGTTTTGTTTACTAATTCAATCTCTACTTGTTACAGGTCGATCCAGATTCACTGTTTTTTCTTGAGTCAGTTTCTGTAGCTGGTATGTTTCTAGGAATTTGTACATTTTGTCTAAATTATTTAATGTATTGGCATACAATTGTTCATAGTATTTCCTTATAATCCTCCTTATTTCTATAAGTTTGGTAGTAATATCCCCTGTTTTATCTCTAAATTTAATAATTTGAGTCATCTTTCTTTCTTTTCATTGTCAGTCCAGCTGACTTTGTCATTTAAAAAAATATTTTCAAAGAACCAACTTTAAAAAAATTCCTTGTTTCTCTATGCTCTGTTTTCCTAAGTTCTGCTCTAATGTATAATTTCTTTCCTTTTGCTTGCTTTACATTTAGTTTGCTCCCCTCTCTCCAGTGTCTTAGGTAGAGAGGTTAAGTTATTGATTTGAGATCTTTGTCAACAAAGGAATTTCTAGTTATAAATTTCCCTCTAGTTCTGCTTTAGTCGTATACAATAAGTTTTGGTTTTGATATGTTGTGTCTTCTTTTTAATTCAGCTGCAAGTAATTTCTTTTATTTTTTATTTTTAAAAAGTGTTTAAAATTTCATAGAGATGAGTTCTCACTGTTGCCCAGGCTGGTTTTGAATTTCTGTCCTCAAGTGATTCTCTCTCCTTGGCCTCCCAAGGTGCTGGGATTACAGGCATGAGCCACTGCACCTGGCTCAAAGGAATTTCTAATTTCTAATTTTCCTGTGAATTCTTCCTTGACCTATTGGCTGTTTGATAGTATGTTTTCTAATGTGTGTGTGTGTGTGTGTGTGTGTGTGTGTGTGTGTGTGTGTGTATATATATATATATATCTGAAATTCTCAATTTTCTTTCTGTTACTATTTTCTAATTTTATTCCATTGTTAGTGAATAAGACATGTTGTCTGTTTTCAATCTTTTCAAATTTATTGAGGCTTGTTTTATGGTGCAGCATATGGACTATCCTGGAGAACATTCCATCTGTACTTGAGAAGAATATATATACTGCTGCTACTGAGTGTTCTGTAGGAATGTATTAGGCATAGTTAGTTTATAGCGTTACTCAGTTTTGATTTCCTTGTTGATCTGTGGCCTACATGTTCTGTCAATTATTGAAAGTGTAATATTGAATTCTCCAACTGTTATTGTTAGATTGTCTCTTCTCCCTTCAATTCTGTGAGTTTTTGCTCTCTCTATTTTGGTGCTCTGTTGTTAGATACGTATGCATTTCTATCCAGCCATAGCGCAGGCCCTGCTGTTTTTGGGGCTTTTTTGTTTTGTTTTTTGGGATGGGGTCTTTCCCTGTCACCCAGGCTGGAGTGTGGGGTACAATCATAGCTCACCGCAGTCTCGAATTCCTGGGCTCAAGCAATCCTCCTGCCTTAGATTCCCGAGTAGCTGGGGGTACAGGCTGATGTGCCACTCCTGGCTTTTTTTTTTTTTTGTAGAGAAGGAGGTCCCTCTATGTTGCCCAGGCTGATCTAGAACTTCTGGACTCTCCCACATTGGCCCCACAAAGTACTGGGATTACAGGCATGAACCCAGCCAGTCTCTGCTCTTTACTGAAAAGTATCCACCTTAGTCTCTTGCCTCAGTCTCAGTTTCCTCACCTGTAACATAGGAATCTTAACAGAAATTCCTGAAGAAGGGGAATTTTTGATTTAGGCTGAGCTGGCTGGATCAACAGTTGAAATTCTGGCTTTGTAAGAAGAAGGTCTTCTAGGACCCCTGTATCACAAAGTCAATTGGTGTATATTTCTGAAAATATCATAGATGCAGTCGCCCCAACCCTGAGCAAATGAGGCAAGCCAGCTTTCTGATTAGGGTCACAAGATTTAGGAAATAAAAATTACATTTTTATTTCCAGTTCAATGTGAATAATTTCTAATGGCATATGTATGTATACACTGAGATAAAAGAAAAATATTACATGGACAGGTTTAAAAATTATTCATTGTTCATCTCAAATACATTATAAGTGTTTAAATTATATAACACTTTCTTTAATTTTGTGGCCTTAATGTTTTGAGTCTCTGTTACTTGTTTTACAAAATTCACTTACAAAATTCTCTGCCGTTACAATCTATGTTCCATTTACATTGTAATATACCATGTATATATTGTCACATAAAATTAATGCTATTCTTTTGTTTACTGAACATTGATTAATGAGAAAAAATAAGCTAGCACACTGGACATCTATTACCATAAAATCTACCACTCTGAGAAATCAGTGGCATGACTTGTTTTTCCATTCTTCAGGATTATAACTCTTGATCAATGACTTTCTAAAATGTTTTTCACTGACAAAAAGAAAGTTATTGTCAATTTTTTTCCCCTTCTTCAACAATAAACATCATAAATTCATTTGTCCCCATGCTGGAAGAGTATTTACTTTCATTTAAAATAATTGAATTGTTCGAGATGAAATTCATTTCAAAACAGTCACACTAAATGCTATAATAATTATCCTCTTTAAGTCAAAATTTCTTTTCCTATTCATAACTAGGGAAATTCATAAATAGGATGAATTCTATTCATCCTATTCATTACTAGGCAATACTGTGCCTAGTAAGAACAATCTTGACACTTAAAGGATGAGTTTTTGTTTTCTTTTTTTTTTATCCATTCAACAAGTTTCTGTAAGCAATAGAGTACTTCAATAATACTGTTTACTCTTCTTTGATTTGCATAATCTTTTTGCTTGAGAGAAAGTGAAAACAATGAACAAGAAATAAGTAGACTTCATTCAATGAATTATTTAAGAAGTCAAGAAGAACTTTTTGGGCTACCAGAATTAAACTATGATTTCCATGTTTCAAAATGAACTGAAGATTCTCTCAATTGCTTTTGTTGAAGAAAACCAACAGATTTTTGAGTTCTAGAGAATTAAAGAATACAAAACGATGACAAAATTACAAAAATGCCTCAATTGTTCACTTTGAACAGTACTAAAGGGAACAATTTCGTGGCAACTACTACAATGTCAGTAGAAGGGATACAGATGTGGTCTGCGCAACATTAAACAGAATACAGACGAAATAGCTAACGCCTTTCACAGAATCATTTACGCTTTGCTTTAACTGTAAATAAACATTGTTTGAATGTTTACATCAACATTTATGTTTGTATTATCTCCACCAAAAGCAGTATGATTTTTTGTCTTCACTCTTAACTCGGTAAGAGAGTTTTCCACAAAAATTTGCTTTTGTTTCTGAAGTCTTATTTGGAAGAGATTTTACTTGCTATAGCTTTAAAAACCAGCCCTTGTCATGAGAAAAATATTGTACAAGCAATGAAAAAAATTTTTTTCTGCATTGTGATTACTTGCAATTATACTATGTCATAAAAAAGGTGAGGTTTAGATTTTTGATAATCTCTGTAGTAAACGGATCCATTTCTTCTTTTAATTATTGCAGTAGTCTTCATCCTGACACTTAAAAATTTGCTTGCAATATTGGAATCTGAAAATACTTATGGTAGCAGTATGTTCAAACAGTCATTTGAGCTGAAAGGCTGATGATGATATGCAACGAGAGGAGCCATTTTAACTTCTGCTGTGATTATTTTATCTTCTTCATTTGAATTTATCTTAATCAAAAAATTTGTTATTTTATCACTTCCTCTGGAAGTAGTTGAGGAAATCATAAATCTCTTAAGTGTGGCTGTCAGTATATCTTGGCTTGCACTGAATTTCAATTTATGATACTGAATAACAATTGCATGCTGTTCAAAGAGCTATAGAAGAATTTTTCCCCATTTAGTAAATGTCCATTGTTGAAAAAATTCGTCACAAAAGTTATTTGGCATTTGAACAGATGTGTTTTGGCATTTGAATAGATGTGTTTTGGCATTTGAATAGATAACCACCACCCAATAATTGAAAAGATTTCTGTTACCTCTTCTTCAGCATGTCTGTTACTCTCAAGTCCAAATTTATATTTATTAGTAAACAGGGCTTGAATTGTGGAAAGGGTTGAGAACTTACAAACAAATAATAAATTAGATATCAAATGCAAGACAAAATAAACTTACTGATTGTCTGCAAGGGAGATCTGTACTTGTTAGGCATAATATTCCTGAACAAAACCAGAGTTGACCTTGTATAAGTTTTGGGAAGCATGGAGTTTGTGAATTGGTAGATTTTCAGAAGTGGGAGCGTTTAGGTATTGGTGGATTTCCACCTGTGTTAGCGTGGTCACTGGATTAAAACTGCTGTGGACAGGTTTTCAGGAGCATCAGCCCCGGAGTGAGACACTTGATGATTGGTTATTGTCTGGCAGTGTGGACCTGTCTCTGACAGGCTAACTTCCAGAAACAAATTACTGGAGACAGGTTGTCACTGATTGGCTGACTTCAGAGCATGTATACCAATCCAAAGTTATCTCTAACAGTAGTTATTTGTTCATGACTTGGCACTTTGGCTACAGAACAGTTTTTCCCTTTCTAGAACGTCAAAAATGAGCATTTTGAATTCTCAGCCTCCCTCCTCACCCCATTCCCACCAACCTCATTTTTAGTCTTCCCTTAGCCAAACCTGCAGGAGAGACATTGAGCAGGGTTGTCCAGATCTCTATTTGTGGAGGTATCATTTTCAGCTAGTGTTGCTATATAAGTGGTTTAAGGGCTAAATTCTGTGGCAGAAAAATATCTTTAAGTGCTGAATTCTTATAATTAATTAAAAATAAATTTCTGATTACAGGATACTTAGAGTGTCCTGACAAAGTCAACACAGGTTGCAAGACAAAGTCATCTATAGTGTATGTCCTGAATATACAGAATGCTTGTCAACTGTCAATGTTATCACTGATGGTGGAGAGCAGAAAGGGGCTTTCTGAGAGCTTCTCCACCCCCAGGTTGATCTCCGAGGCAAGCACACGCTTGGCTTCCTGCTCTCCTCAAGCCAGGGTGGGCTGACCTGACCCACAGGCCTGGGAGCCAAGTGTTTTCTCTGTGACTCAAAGGCTTCCACCAGGCAAGCATGACATTTATATATCCACCCTAATTATAGACTACATTCTCTAATATGTTCTCTAGACCTGTGAACTGTTATATTCTGCTGCGCCAACTACTTTTTTTCTTTTCTCAATGAAGGTTTTAATCCTGTTATTTCATTTTAAATTCTTCATATTCTTTCTTTGTTACATTCAATTTCCTTCGTTCTGCTTGCCTTTCTCAGTTCCTTTTTCTGGAATCTGCTGATTTGCTGATTTATCAGCTAATCTTTATTTATTTTGTTGAGTCCATTTTTGCTGTTTTTTTTTTTAACTGCAAACACAAAATAGATATGAACTAGAACATATTTCTAGTTTAAATCTGTCTAGAAATCACTTTCTTTCATGCTATATTTTTCTCCTTTGGTGATTATCCCTATTTTAAATAATCTTGCCATAAACTTTTGTTGAACGTTTTCTTTTCCATTAAACAAAGTAAGGTTTTTTTGTTTTTGTTTTTGAGACAGAGTCTCGCTGTGTTACCAGGCTGGAGTGTAGTGGCGCGATCTCGGCTCACTGCAAGCTCTGACTCCCTGGTTTAAGTGATTCTCCTGCCTCAGCCTCCCCAGAAGCTGGGATTATAGGTGCCTGCCACCACGCCCAGATAATTTTTGTATTTTTAGTAGAGAGGGGGTTTCAACATGTTGGCCAGGATGGTCCCGATCTCTTGACATTGTGATCTGCCCCCCTCGGAGTCCCAAAGTGCTGGGATTACAGGCGTGAGCCACTGCTCCTGGCCAAGGTTTTTTTTTCAATATATATTGTTTTCGTTGTACTTTCTTTCCCCGTTATCAACTAGATATGTTCTAATTTCCTTTTTTTGTGATTCTGAGTCAGTATTCTCAGTGGAGGGAAAAATGAGTTGGGGCTAAACGCAGGTCCCGTCTGGAATCCTTATCTTGGCACAATTTTTCCTCTGTGTTTGTTGAAGTGGGTGCTAAAGGTGCAGCTTTCTATGTCCAGGCTTTACTGTGTCCTGCCTCCATTTTAGAGATACTGTATGTTTCTGGCACCAGTCCTCTTTCTAATCATACAGAACCACTTCTCTCCTCTCTTCTTCATAGCAAGGAACTCACACTAAACCACACTCGGCATCTTAAGTGCAGGTACCAGACTCATTCTGGGGGATGCCCACAACCATCAACTCTGTTTTTCAGGGCTTTTTTTTTTTTTTTGAGACGGAGTCTTGCTCTGTCTCCCAGGCTGGAGTGCAGTGGCGCGATCTCTACTCACTGCAAGCTCCGCCTCCTGGGTTCACGCCATTCTCCTGCCTCAGCCTCCTGAGTAGCTGGGACTACAGGCGCCCGCCACCACCCCCGGCTAATTTTTTGTATTTTTAGTAGAGACGGTGTTTCACCATGTTAGCCAGGATGGTCTCGATCTCATGACCTCGTGATCCGCCCGCCTCAGCCTCCCAAAGTGCTGGATTACAGGCGTGAGCCACCGTGCCCGGCCAGGGCTCTTGATTTTTGGCAATAGAAGGGTATGCCAGGGGAGTGAGCCTTATTTTCTGTGGCCTCCCACATCATGAATATAATTCTCTCCAGTTGGATGGTAACTGCTAATTCTCTATGACACAGTTTCACATTGTTCTCCAATAAGAAAGTTGTTTATTTAGTTTTTGCTGTAGTTATGGCTCTATATGTCTTTTACTTAGGAAAATGATCTCTTAAAATTTCTCATAGGTGAGTGGGATCCGTCTCTCAAGTTTAGGGGTTTTATCAATTTATCTCATATTTTTTTTCTTATTCATCTAAATATGTTAGAGATCAGAGCCAGTTCAGCTTCTGTATTCACAGAGTTACCCAATCTAGAAGGCTCTGTTTGGTTTTCCATATTTCTACAAACCTAAATATATGTCTTTTGAAGAATACATAAGGTGTCTTAAATTTTGGAACTTTCTTTTTTCTTACTTTTGCCATTTCTTTTGTATATTTTCTCAGTATTTAGCTTAGAATTTTTAAAAGGAAAGGCCTCACATCCCAGAAATGGGTATAATTACGTCCCACTCTGTTTTCTGGCTTAACAGAGACAATATCCCCTACCTCCTGACCAAGGGCGAGAGTAGGAGGTAAGTTAGTCTGCAGCAGGACATAAAACTGGAACCTATCCAGGAGGTGAAGGAAGAGAGGCTATCATAAGTTGCAGAGGTATTATCAGGTTTAATTGTATTAATAAATGTATCTGTTTAGCTTCTTGGTAGAGATTTAGACAAGGCATAGACAAACATTTTCTGTAAAGGGTCAGATAGTAAATTTGTTAGACTCTACAGGCCACATGGTCTCTTTTATAACTATTTGACTGTGCTGTTGTTTCCTGAGCATGGAAGACAGCCATAGACAGGAAGTAAACAATGGGGCTTGGTCATGTTCCAGTGAATCTTTAATTACAGATATAGGTAGTGAGCCAGAATGGACGCATGGTTCATTGACTCTTGATTTCAATAGAAATACTTGAATTATAACTATTTAATAACTATTAAAAAACAAATAATGTTTGAATATTAACAGGCCTTAGAAAGCAAATATTGAATTTATTACTTAGTTACTTTTGGATAAATTAGATTAGTACAATGAAAGCATGGATTATATATACATGTGATAATGGTATATGTGGTATGATTGATATATGTGTGTGTGTGTGTGTGTTTGTGTATATATGCATTTAAATATATACCACAAGTACTGTGCCTGGTATATACTAGGAACTTAATTAGTATTGGTTTTACAAACGTCAGTAAATGACACTAACAATCCATTCTGTTGCTCACATTACTTGGAATTATTATTGACATGTCTTTCTTGAGTCCCCTTGACACTCAAAATCCTTTATTCTAAGATACATATATTCATAGTGAACTTTAGTTCTACCCCACCCAGTACATTTTCTATCACTGGAGCTTGCCATCCTCCAGTCTCTTTCCGCCTTTCTCTTGAATCCCACTACCTGGTCCTCAGTCTCTTCAGTGTCACTGCACCCCTAAACCTCACTGTATATTTGGCTGCAGAAATTTTCTTAAACTATTGCCATAACATGAAGTACATACTTTGAACTTCTAAGCCTCTTGGACTCCTTGGTAAGTCCTTACATCCTTTAACTTGTATACTTATTGTGCATTGTCTCCCACGCATGAAATATCATTCTTTCTACTCCCATGCATAGAATGCCAATATTGTGTTTTTGAGGCCCAGAAAATGTCTTTATAGATAGATCATGGAACCCTCGGATATTTCTCTTTTGCTATCTATTCTTCCCCTGTTTTATGATGTTCAGAACTCTCTCCATGGGCTACTTGAGTGCAGGGACATTATTTAATCATATAGGCTTCCTTTCAGTCTGCATTGACAGGGGAGTAAGTTCCACACGGCTCCTTTCTGATTTGCCCAGCGCTCTGGGGAAGGGTATTTAATGTCTTTACTATTCAATTCCCTTCGTGACATAACAGTTCATGCCATTTAGTTACCCTCACCAGTAGGAAAGACTCCTTAGCTCCAGGCTTACAGGTGGTATCCTGGCAAGGTCATTCACTCCACAAAGCAAACATTCTATTTGCATAGAGCCACTTGAATTTCCACGAGATGTAGTCTCTGCAGGATAGACTCCAATGTTGCCAATTGAGCCTTGGATCTTTACAATTATGACCAAGTCTGAAGAACATCTGCATAGTCGCTTCTGCCTAGGGTGTGCATTAGAGACACATTCTATTGGCTCAGATGCATAAAGTTATGACAGGAGCCATCATACTTTTTCCAGAAAATATAAGAGGTCTCTGGTTCTCTGACATTGTACCAAAGGAACTCAATCTGATTACTCTTAAAGACCCTTTGAGTTTCTTTTTTAAATTATTTCAATAGGTTTTTGGGGAACAGATGGTGTTTGGTTACATGAATAAGTTTTAAAAGGTAATTTCTTAGCTTTTGGTGCACCCATTACCTGAGCAGTGTACACTGTACCCAATGTGTAGTCTTTTATCCCTCACCTCCTCCCATCCTTTTCCTCAAGTCTCCAAAGTCCATCATATTATTCTTAGGCCTTTGCATCCTCATAGCTTAGCTTCCACTTATGAGTGAGAACACATGATGTTTGATTTTCCATTCCTGAGTTACTGCACTTAGAATAATGGTCTCTGATTCTATCCAGGTTGCTGCAAATGCCCTTATTTCATTCCTTTTTATGGCTGAGCCATATTCATCTATCATCTATCTATCTATCTATCTATCTATCTATCTATCTATCTATCTATCAATCATCTATCATCTATCTATATCTATCTATCATCTATCTATCATCTATCTATCTGTCTATCTAGCTATCATCTATCTATCATCATCTATCTATATCATCATCTATACATACACACACACACACACACACACATATATACCACATTTTCTTTATCCACTTATCGATTGATGGGCATTTGGGCTGGTTCCATATTTTCCAATTGTGAATTGTGCTGCTATAAACATGTGTGTGCAAGTATCTTTTTTAGTATAATGACTTCTTTTCCTCTGGGTAGATACTTAGGAGTAGGACTGCTGGATCAAATGGTAGATCTACTTTTAGTTCTTCAAGGAATCTCCACAGTTTTCCATAGTGGTTGTAGTAGTTTACATTCCCACTAATAGTGTAAAAGTGTTTCTTTTTCACCACATTGATGCCAACCTCTATTATTTTTTGATTTTTTTGACTATGGCTATTCTTGTAGGAGTAAGGTGGTGTTGCATTGTGGTTTTGATTTACATTTCCCTGATCATTAGTGATGTTAAGCATTAATTATTTTCATATGTTTGTTGGCCATTTGTATACCTTCTTTTGAGACTTATCTATTCATGTCCTTAGCCCACTTTTTGATGAAATTGTTTTGTGTTTTTTTGGTGATTTGTTTGAGCTCTTTGTAAATTCTGGATATTAGTCTTTTGTCAAATGTATAGATTGAGAAGATTGTTCTCCCACACTATGGGTTGTCTGTTTACTCTACTGATTATTTCTTTTGCTGTGCAGAAGCTTCATAATTTAATTAAGTCCCATCAATTTATCTTTGTTTTAGTCGTGTTTGCTTTTGGGTTCTTGATCATGAAGTCTTTGCCTAAGCCAATGTTTACAAGGGTTCTTCCAATGTTATCTTCTCAAATTTTAATGTTTCCAGGTCTTCAGTTTAAGTCTTTGATCCATCTTGAGTTGACTTTTGTATAGGGTGACAGATGAGGATTCAGTTTCATTCTTCGACAGGTGGCTTGCCAATTATCCCAGCACCATTTGTTGAACAAGGTATCCTTTCCCCACTTTATGTTTTTGTTTCCTTTGTTGAAGATCAGTTGTCTGTAAGAATTTGGCTTTATTTCTGAGTTCTCTATTCTGTTCCATTGGTCTATATGCCTGTTTTTATATCAGTATCATGCTGTTTTGTATAGCATTATAGTATAGTTTGAAGTCAGTAATGTAATGCCCCCAGATTTGTTCTTTTTGCTTAGTCTTGCTTTAGCTATGCAGGCTCTTTTTTGGTTCCATATGAATTTTAGGATTCCTTTTTCTAATTCTGTGAAGAATGATGGTGGTATTTTGTGGGAATTGCATTGAATTTGTAGATTTCTTTTGGCAGTATGGTCATTTTCACAATGTTGAGTCTACACATCCATGAGCATGAAATGTGTTTCCATTAGTTTGTGTCATCTCTGATTTTGTTCAGCAGTGTTTTGTAGTTTTCCTTGTAGAGGTCTTTCACCTTTTTGGTTAAGTATATTCCAAAGTATTTTATTTTTTTTGCAGCTATTTTAAAATGGGTTGAGTTCTTGATTTGATTCTCAGCTTGGTCGCTGTTGGTTTATAGCAGAGATACTGATTTGTGTATGTTAATTTTGTAACCTGAAACTTTGCTGAATTCACTTACCAGTTCTAAGAGCTTTTTGGATGAGTTTTTAAGGTTTTCTAGGTATACGATCATGTAATCAGCCAACAGGGACAGTTTGACTTCCTCTCTACTGATTCAGATGCCCTTTATTTCTTTCTCTTTTCTGATTCCTCTGGCTAGGACTTCCAGTACTATGTTGAATAGAAGTGGTGAAAGTGAACATCCTTGTCTTGTTCTAGTTCTCAGGGAAAATGCTTTCAACTTTTCCCCATTCAGTATAATGCTGGCTATGGGTTTGTCATAGATGGGTTTTATTACCTTAAGGTATGTCCCTTCTATGCCAATTTTGCTGAAGATTTTAATCATAAAGGATGCTGGATTTTGTCAAATTCTTTTTCTGCATCTATTGAAATGATCATGTGACTTTTTTTGTTTTCAATTTTGTTTATGTGGTGTATCACATTTATTGACTTGCATATGTTAAACCATTCCTGTATCCCTGGTATGAAACCCACTTAATCATGGTGAGTTATCTTTTTGATATGCTGTTGGATTTGGTTAACTAGTATTTTGTTGAGAATTTTTCCGCCTATGTTCATCAGGGATATTGGTCTGTAGTTTTCTTTTTTTGTTATGTCCTTCCCTGGTTTTGGTATTGGGGTTATACTGGCTTCAATAAAATGATTTGGGAAGGGTTTCTTTTTTCTCTTATCTTTTGGAATAGTGTCAATAGGATTGGCACCTATTCTTCCTATTCTTCTTTAAATGTCTGATAGAATTCAGCTGTGAATCCGTCTAGTCCTGGACGTTTTTGTTGTTGTTGTTGGTGACTTTTTAATTACCATTTCAGTCTCTGCTTATTGTTAGCCTGTTTGGATTTTCCATTTCTTCTTGGTTTAATCTAGGAGGGTTGTACATTTCTAGGAATTTATTCATGTCCTCTAAGTTTTCTAGTTTCTGCATGTAAAGATGTTCCTAGTAGCTTTGAATGACCTTTTGTAATTCTGTGCTATCAGTTGTAATATCTTCTGTTTTATTTCTAATAGCACTTATTTGGATCTTCTCTTTTCTTGGTTAGTCTTGCTGATGGTCTATCAATTTTACTTATCTTTTCAAAGAACTAGCTTTTTGTTTCACTTATCTTTTGTATTTTTGTTGTTGTTTGTTTCAATTTCATTTAGTTCTTATCTGAGCTTGGTTATTTCTTTTCTTCTGCTGGGTTTGAGTTTGGTTTGTTCTTGTTTCTCTAGCTCTTTTAGTTGTGACCTTATATTGTCTCTTTCTGTTCTTTCAGACTTTTGGATGTAGGCATTGCATGCTATGAACTTTCCTCTTAGCACCACCTTTGCTGTATCCCAGAGGTTTTGATAAGTTTTGTCACTATTACCATTCAGTTTGGTTCAAATAATTTTTTTTTTGAGATGGAGTCTCGCTCTTTCACCCAGGCCAGACTGCAGTGGCGCTATCTTGGGTCACTGCAAGCTCTGCCTGGTTCAAATAATTTTTAAATTTTCATCTTGATTTCATTTTTGACCCAATGATCATTCAGGAGGAGGTTAATTTCCATGTATTTGTGTGGTTTTGAAGGTTCTTTTTGGAGTTGATTTCCAATTTTATTCCACTGTGGTCTGAGAGAGTACTTATATTAATTTTGATTTTCTTAAACTTTTTGAGACTTATATTGTGGCCTATCATATGGTTTATTTTGGAGAAGTTTCCATGTGCTGATGAATGGAATGTATATTCTGCAGTTGTTGGGTAGAATGTTCTGCAAATATCTGTAAAGTCCATTTGTTGTAGGGTATAGTTTAAGTCCATTTTTTCTTTGTTGACTTTCTGTTTTGATGATCTATTTAGTGCTGTCAGTAGAGTATTGAAGTCTGCAACTATTACTGCGTTATTACTGTGTTGCTGTCTATCTCATTTCTTTTTTTCTTGTTTTTTACTTTTTCTTTTTGAGAGGGGGTCTCACTCTGTCACCCAGGCTGGAGTACAGTGGCATGATCTCAGCTCACTGCAACCTCCGCCTCTCAGGTTCAAACAATTCTCCTGCTTCAGCCTCCCAAGTAGGTGGGATTACAGGTGTGTGCCACCACATCCAGCTAATTTTTGTATTTTTAGTAGAGATGAGATTTCTCCATGTTGGCCAGGCTGGTCTCGAACTCCTGACCTCAGGTGATCTGCCCACCTTGGCCTCCTATATTGCTGGAATTACAGGCATGAGCCACCATGCCTGGCCTATCTCATTTCTTAAGTCTAGTAGTAATTGTTTTATAAATTTGGGAGTTCCCATGTTAGGTGCATATAGATTTAGGATTGTGATATTTTCCTGTTGGACTAGACCTTTCATTGTTACATAATGTCACTCTTTGTCTTTTAAAACTGGTCTTGCTTTAAAGTTTGTTTCGTCTGATATAAAAATAGCTATTCCCGCGCACTTTTGGTGTCCTTTTGGTGTCCATATCTTTTTCCACCCCTTTACCTCAAGTTTATGTGAGTCCTTACTTTTTAGGTGAGTCTCTTGAAGACAGCAGATACTTGGTTGGTGAATTATTCATTCTTCCATTCTGTATCTTTTAAGTGGAGCATTAAGGCCATTTACATTCAATGTTAGTATTGAGATGTGAGGTACTCGCCTATTCTTCATGCTATTTGTTGCCTGAATACCTTGGTGTTTTTCATTGTTTTGTTGTTTTATAGGTCCTGTGAGATGTTTGCTTTAAGGAGATTCTATTTTGGTGTATTTCAAGGATATGTTTCAAGATTTAGTGTCCCTTTTAGCAGTTCTTGTAGTGCTGGCTTGGTAGTGGCAAATTTGTTTAGCATTTGTTTATCTGGAAAAGACTGTCTTTTCTTCATTTATAAAGCTTAGTTTTGCTGGATACAAAATTCTTGGCTGATAATTCTTTTGTTTAAAGAGGCTAAAGATAGGATCCCAATGCCTTCTAGCTTATAGGGTTTCTGCTGAGAAATCTGCTGTTACTCTAATAGATTTTCCTTTACAGTTTACCTGATGCTTTTGCCTCACAGCTTTTAAGATTCTTTTCTGCATCTTAACTTTAGATAACCTCATGACTATGTGATGTAAGTAAGCAGGAATAGCTATTTTTACATAAGATGAAACAAAGTTTAAAGCAAGAGCAGTTTTAAAAGACAAAGAGGGACATTATATATGAATTAATTTTGTGATTAATTTCCCAGGTGTTCTTTGAACTTCTTGTATTTGGATGTTTAGATCTCTAGCAAGGCCAGGGAAGTTTCCCTCAATTGTTCCCTCAAATATATTTTTCAAACTTTTAGATTTATCTTCTTCCTTGGATGAAGATATTATTCTTAGGTTTGGTAGTTTAACATAATCCCAAACTTCTTGGAGATTCTGTTCCCAAACTTCTTGGAGGCTCTGAAATTCTTTGTTCTACTTCTTTGATTCTACTGCTGAGAACTTCCAGTGCATTTTACAATTTTCTAAGTGTGTCCTTCATTTCCAGAGGTTGTAATTGTTTTTTCTTTATGCTAACTATTTCACTGAGATTTTTCCATGTATATTCTATATCTTTTTTTGATTTCTTTAAGTTGGACTTCTCTGGTGGACACCTTTCTCTGGTGTCTCCTTGACTGGCTTAATAGTTGGCTTTCTATCTTCTTTTTCTGGCAATTCAGAGATGTCGTCTTGGTTTGGATCCATTGCTGGTTAACTAGTGTGATCTTTTGGGGGTATTAAAGAGCCTTGTTTTGTCATATTACCGGAATTGATTTTTGGTTCCTTCTCAATTGGGTAGACTACGTCAGAGGGGAGATCTGGGTCTCAAGGCTTCTGTTCAGATTCTTTTGTCCCACAGGGTGCTTTCTTTATGTGGTGTGCTCCCCTTTCCACTAGGGATGGGGCTTTCTCAGAGTAGAACTGCAGTGACTGTTATTTCTCTTCTGGATCTAGCCACCCAGTGGAGCTACTGGGCTCTGGAATAGTATTAGACAGTGTTTGCAAAGAGCCCTGTGATGTGATCCATCTTCAGGTCTCTCAGCTGTGGATAGCAGCACCTGCTTTGGAGAAGGTAGCAGGGGAGTGAAGTAGACTTATGAGGGTCCTTGGTTGTATTTTTGTTAAGTGCACTGGTTTTGTATTGGTTGGCCTTCACCCAGGAGGTGCCACTTTCAAGATCACATCAGCTGTGGCAGTATAGGGAGGTGCAAGTGGTGGGTGGGGCCATAGAGCTTCCAAGAGATTATGTCCTTTGTCTTCAGCTACCAGGGTGGGTAGAGAAAGACCATTAGATGGGCAGGGTTAGGCATGTCCGAGCTCAGACTCTCCTTGGGTGGGGCTTGCTGCAGCTGTTTTGTGAGATGGTGGTGTGGTTCCCAGGCCAATGGAGTTATGTTCCCTGGAGGATTATGCCTCTGCTCTGTCACACAGGTCACCAGGGAAGTGGGGGAAAGTTGGCAGCCACAGGTCTTGCCCAGCTCCCATGCAACCCACAGCCCGAAAGGCTGGTCTCACTCCCATGCAACCCACAGCCCGAGAGGCTGGTCTCACTCCCACTGTGCCTCCCAACAGCACCGAGTTTTTTTCCAGGCAGCCGGTGAGCAAGGCTGAGAACTTGCCCCAGATTACAAGCCTCCCAGCTGAGAAAGCAAGCTGACTCACAGTTCCTAAGCTGTCCTGTGGAGCCTGCAGTGGCAATCCACCTCCTTCAAAGGGTCTGTGGATTCTCTCAGCTTTCCTGGTATGTTCCTGTGATAGCTCTTGGAGCAAAAGTTTACGATGTGGGTCTCCACATGCTGCTCTGTCTGTCCAAGTGGGAGCTAGCTGCAAGTTAGTCCTGCCTCATATCCGCCATTTTCTTCCTTATCCCTTTGAGTTTCTCAATCAAAACATGAATCAAGCTTTAGGGAAGCCACTTTACACTCAGCAGTTTATTTGCCTGGCTGGACGTGTCAGGTGGTACGCATTTGGAAGTCAAGGCTGGTCCTTTGAAGGGATGCACATGCTCCTCCAAGGGCACAAGGTGACTCCATAAAGACAGCATCTTGTTCTCTCAGGGGAGCACTGACTGCCTGTGAGTCCCTGCTGAGGCTCTTCCTTCCCTACATAGACATCCGTGGTAAGGTCTGGATCTATCTGGGCACTCTAGCACATGTCCCCATTGCAGTCCAGACAGGCCCCCAATGTTATATTTTAGGGTGTTTCTCAAGCCTCTTTGGAAGAGACACTGTTTTCTGCTAGGCTCTTAGAAGTCTAAAGCATGAATGATTGTTCCCCAGCCTTCTGACTGGTAGTACCATTCAGTGTCAGACCACTGCTGCATGGTACTTGGCTGTGGTTCCTCCTGATGGGTCTGGGAAGTGGCTCCAAACAGTTAGAGTGTGTTAGAATTCCCTGAAGATCCTTTTAACAATGCAGATATGTGAAGTCTAGCTCCAGAATGTCTGAATCAGTCTGTGGGAGTAGAACCTGGGAATCTGCAATCTAACAATTTGTCAGCTGATTCTGAATGAGATGGTACAGAGATCATATATTTAGAAATGCTGAACAGTGGAATAGACTGAGATTCAGAGGCCCAAAGGAATAAGACTGTGTCTCTGGTGACGGAGAGGCAGGCACAGGTAGAGGTGTTTCAAGATCATTACTGACTGGGTAAATCCCATCTAACACCCTTCTGGAATCTTTTAATGCAAGCAATATTAAGGCAAGACCTGAACAGTTTATTTCCTCCCCATTCAAGGTCTGAAAGAATAACTGCACTCAGCCCCAGTAGGTCATGATGACTAGCCCTGGGAGCATCGGCCCTGCACAAAGAAGAGGTTCAGGGAACTAGGAATGAGTTATTTGTTCCTATTTCAGGGTATGGTTCTTGGAGGTAGTTGGGACTTCAGAGGGTAGATGTGAGTACTTTAAAACTCAGAAGAGAAGGAGCACAGGGCTAGGCTGGGCTCCATGTGAACTTAGAGAGCTTGTCTTGGAATGCTGTAAGGATGATTTCCTTTGGTTTGGAAATGTAGAATATTTTTTCTCACTAGCAGTCACCAAGCTTGTTTGGCTTGACTGCTCTATTGATTGGCAAGTCTTTCTGTATATGAATTATAGATTTAGTTGCCTGAATAAAATACAGAAAGCCGTGGTCTAATACAAGCAGCGTATCTGAAGACTATTTTTGTACTTGCAATGGTGGGTGAACAGGCAATTTGATTCAAGGCCTTGGCCAGAAATAGCATGCTGCTACGTATCCAGATTGCTCAGTAAACTGCAGTGGGATGAAGGAGAGGGGAAAGAGCTAAAATGTAAAGCTCGAGCCCCTTCAAATGAGTTGGATGAGAAAAAGGGGACTAGACCCAGTGGAAGTGCTTGGAGGATGCCTTGTTGGCAAGTGAAGCTGACCAACTGAAAACAGTTCATGTTGAGTATTAGGAAATCTTATTTCAGGAGAATGGAGTGTGCTGGGAAAGAGTCCAAACACAGAGATATGGCTTGAATAACAGCCAGGGAATTGGCACCCAGGAAGTTGCTAATGCTTATATGTGATGCATACTGCTGGGGTCCAGTGGAAGATAACAGGGTTCATCTGTGCAAGACAGGGCACTATGTGGCACAGTGGGCCAGGCAAAGTGTGGGGAGTGATGTGGAAGAGCAGGAGGCTGAGTCCTGCTCTTGAGTTAGGCTTTATTCTGCAGCCTGGGCAGAAAGATGAAATGATACGAGCGCAATCTTGGGAATCAGACAAAGAACTTGCTCAAATCATGCCCATCGGTTTTATAATTAAATCAATTTCTGTAATACACATTGCCACTTAACTTTCTGTACCCCCACCCCCTCCAGTTTTAACTGTTCCACCTTCTGCTTGTTCGTAACTCTGTCTTCTCTAGAGTATTCAAAAGATCCCCTAGAACCTACACTTTGTGTCTTGTTAATCATCTTAAAGTTCATAGCTGCTGAAAACAAAATCTTCCTTGATGTACAGCCTTACTTAATTTCACTTTCAGCCTCTGTCATGTTGTAGTTCACTAGCTTACCATAAATCTTGTGAAAATTGCTTGTAATCTTTTACCAGCTACTGCTGTCCATTCATTCGATGCTGACTTGTGGGAGTTTACCTCTTCACTCACAGTTTTTAGATGACAGCACATTAAACAGAGTCAATTTAGAGTTCATCTTTTTCCTCCTTTGCTTCCCTAATGAATAGAAAAGTCATATTTATATGTCTAGAGAGATAACCTAGGATTTGGAATTCTGATATCCAGAGCTGAGAGTGAAAGCATTAATAAACCCATGCGTAAATTCTCAGCTCTACTGCAGAACTTTTAGGACAGTTTCTTTCCTGAGAGAATTGAAGGTTATCTTTTGAGAAGCCAACTGAGGGAAATTATGTTTGGATGATGGCAAGCCTTTTTATTTCTCCCACTGGAGCTCAGTAGCCCATAATTGCAATCTTTCATTGAGAAGTTCAACCTGTGGTTTGACATGGGCTGGTTCATAATCCGTGTAGGTTAGAAGAGAAATAGGGTCTAAGATGAAATGTTTGTTGCTATATGATTCATGATTTTATTCAATTCAGTAGTTTTAGTGAGTATCTGCTTTATGCAATAATTTGTTTAGGTATAATAAATTCAAATATTAGTAAAAGAAAATGTGCTTTGGGTGTAGAATGTTTATTGGGGACCTCTAATCACCAGGTACTATGCTATATGCCAGTTACAAATATGCCATTTTAAAATAATGAACTTTAAAGGTACTGTTTTTCTGCAAGAAATTTTTTTTGTTAAAGTTAAAAAATTTATACAAGTCAATATGGACATCTTAGTGGCAGATAATCTATGACTCAGGATTTTCATAACATAGAAAAATATTGCACTTCTGCCCCAGGCTATATCTGTATATCTATATCTATATTTGTATCCACCTGTCTGTCCACACGTCTCTATCACCATTCTTGGTAATAATAAAAAGAAAGTACAACACAAATGTGGTAATCAGCAGTAAAAATGTATATATATGCATATAAAAATTATGTTCTGCTTATTCAATTATATATTTTTTTACAACAGTGAAAATGAATGAGCCAAAGTGACATGAACCAATATGGATGAATCTCAAAACATCGTATCAAGTGAAAAAAATACTCTCAATTAGATGAGATGCATAGGCTGGTTTTATTTATGAGAAGATTTAAATAAGCAAAAATAAACAATGTAATATTTAGGATACTTTCACATAAGATAAAACTATATAAATACAAAACTGATTAGTTAGCAGAAATTTGGGAAGTATCTACCTTGGTGGAAGAGGGTAGAGGATGCAGCTGGGGAGAGAGAGATATTGAGTTACTAGAACATTGACACGTTCTAGTAAGTTCAGCTAAGGGCAAATAAAATATTTTGTTATTATGATTAAAGAATATACCTTATATGTAGGATGGTATTTTTACAACTGAAAACATTTAAAAGCAGGTAGAATTGTGATTTTTGCTCATCTCTTTCGGACTCAGACTCAAAACTGGCTGGCTATAACAAGCTGATAGTTACGAAGGTGAGGGTGGGGGTGGGGAGAAAGCCAGCGCTATCATGGAAACTTAGGGCCAGGAGGTGATATTTTTCCCCTTTCAGCCTTTGCTATCTGAGTGACCTTTTCCTGGTCTCTTAATCTTTGGGCCTCAGTCCCTTTACTATAAATTGATTCTTGTTTTCTCCTCTTCTCGGAGAACCTGAGTCCTGGCAATAATTTTTAGTACCCTGCAATGAGATGATAGTATATTATAACCTCTAAAGTCTAGTTTTAAAAATGTGTGCAGTATTCTAGAAATATATCAACTAATGTGCTGATTTTTAAAAGCTCCATTCTAATTGAGTCCATCAACATTTTCCAAAACAATTTAGAGTCTCTGGTGACAACTGCATCTAGATTGAAGCACATATATCTGTCTACAGGATTATCTTTCTTCTCTATTTGATGACCAACATTCTTATCAACCTTCCTCATTAACTGAAAACTTTAATGTTTTGCTTACAATATTTCTCTCTATCCCAACTTGTGCCTTGATTGTCAGTGGCTGCATGGTCTGAAAAGATGAAATACCTAAAAATTTAGATTAAGTCTCTTTGAACCTTGGCTTCCTCAACTCCATCAAAATTTCTCGTTGCATTTTAGCTGTTTTTTTTTAATAGCCTCATCTTGCGGTTTACATTTCTATTTTTTAAATCTAATTTACTTAGATACTCTTCACTTTAGCCTCATGGAAACCTGCAAGCAATGACCCCACGACTTTCTCACAACTTGTTAAAATCTTCTGGCTTTATTTTGCTGCTGCTTGTTCACCTGGATTCTATGACTTGTTATTACAATACACCCTAGGAAATACCTTCCACACCCTTGCCTCCTTCCACCACTTCATATGTCTGGAAAAACCTACAGTATTCATTCTCATATGGAGAAATATTCCAGGCAGAGATAACACTATATACAATGTCCTTGAGTGGAAGTTTCAAGCCAGGCAAGCCCCCGATTACACATGGAACCCTCAGCCTGGCCCATACCCTAACCACCATAAAACCCCACTAGTTTTCTTTGTTTGTTCCCTCAAGCCATTTTCGGATCAGATTGGGAGACCTGTCTTGCTCTCACCAGAAGCCTTCACTATGTAAGTGACAAATCTTCTCATACCTTCTTGCTCTGTGTGTGGTGCCATCAGTCTCAACATCCAAACCAAATTTTGAATGGCCTCCATCTGTGGTCACAGAGTGGACACAGCAAACAGGCTCAGATGGACCTCTGAGGCAGGAGCCACAGGATTTGGTATCTTGTGGGCAATAAAGAGGGAATTAGATTTTTTTTTGACATGGCAGAATTGTAAAATGTTTGCTTTGATTGTTTAAGGAAAGTTGACTGTGGAGATGTAAACATGAACGCAGCAGTGCAGTTATGAAGCAACTGGCACTAGTCCAGTTGAGGGATGGTAGTGGCTTGGCTTAAAATGGGAGTCGTATAGGGCATCGTATACGTTGAAAGTTTGAGCCAAGAAGATTAGCTGAACCCTGCCATGGCAGGGGACACTGAAAGGAACAGATCTCAGGTTAGGGTGAGGATATTCAAGAGTTTTCTTTTGGCAAATTTAATTTGAGATGCCCACTAGACATCCAGATAGAGATGCAGAGTATGCAGTAAGATACAGAAATCTGGAGCTCAGGGTTGGTGGGAAACTTAGATCATGGGCTAAAACGGACAGAAAATTATTTATAAAGGCCATAACGTCTATTTAAAGGCAATTTACACATGAAATTAAGGCCTGATATATGTTAACAACATGTATTAAATTCTTTTTTTCTTCCAGCTTTATTGAAGTATAATTGATAAAAATTTGTATAATTGATAAAAATTTGTATAATTTTAAGGGGCAAAATGCAATGTTTTGATATACATATACATTGTAAAATAATTACTACAATCAAGGTAAGTAACATATTTATTACTTTACCTACTTACCATTTTGTCTCTGTGGTGAGAACAGTTAAGATCTACTATCTTAGTAAATTTTAAGTATGCAATAGAGAATTTTAATTATAGTCACCATGCTATTCATTAAATTTCCAGAACTTATTCATCCTGTAAAACTGAAACTTTGTGCTCTTTATCCAAGAATTACATTTTTTTGTGAGTTAATTCTCGAAATCATGACATTATTGTAAAAGTATGTACTTGCAAAAATTTGAGGTAAAGTTAAAAAGTCTTGGAGACTTTCCTTGATACTAATTATGGCTAGCTTTATTGACATTCTCAGTTATCTTTTATAAGTTTGACTTTTATAAATATCTATATTTAAAGCCTTTAAAATTCATCTCAATGCTAATCCACCTATATTAAAAGATAAACAGTTGTTCTCGAGCCCATGAAACTAAAGAATTATATAAGACTTATTTGGAAAAGAAAAACTCAAAACTTCTACTTGTTACTCTTTTGCCTTTCATTGCTATTGTCAGTTACTTGTATAAAATTCTGTCTAAATTATTACGTGGTCTGTGTTTTATGGTCCCTAATATGTCTCCCACTGGAAAGAATAAAGTGTTTTCTTCTGTTTTACAGATTAATAATGCTGCATTCCTATATTAATAGGAAGTATCATCTGTTCCTATATAATAACAACATAACTAAAAGGAATTTGGGCCAAAAGTAAAAAGAAATTAATACTAGTTTCTCTGAAGTGGATACATTGGCTGATTCTGTAGCTCAAGCAGTGGTCTTTTGCTTTTTGTTTTCTTATTTGAAACATAGTTTGTTTTTTAATTTTAAAAAGCGTGTGTGTGTGTGTGTGTGTGTGTGTGTGTGTGTGTGTGTGTGTGTATGCTGTACCTGTCTATGCTTTGCTTTCCTGACAGGAAAATATACAAGATCAATGTCAAATATAAGAACAAACATTGTGGAAATTTTTTATGTCCAAGCACTTTGATGAGCACTGGCTAAAAGAGTGGTAGCTCTTCTTCCTATTTTTATTCACGAGTTCTCCATCTTGGGTGAATGAAGGAAGGATGATCCTTCAAAATGGAATACACTGGTTTGCCTCAAATTTTATGTAAATTTATTAGGACTATCCACTCATATGCCTTGTGCCTTATTTGTCAGACTCACAACATAGGGAAACCTGTTCAGACAGCTATTGGAATGTGATCAATCTCTTGGGTACTCTTCCAAACTTACCAAAAGATTTCATTAATATTCCAAGCTATAGGGAGATTAATGTGGCAAAGAGACCATATGCCTCTTTTCTGGATTTCAGGAAGTGTTGATTATATTGTATTAATAAGGAAAATGTTAAATGTTTTAACTCTTTATTGGAAAGCTTGTATGCATTACAATCAAAGAAAAAAATTGTCTCATAGATTAGGCAGTAAAGAAAACTCATACATTTTAATGTAAATTAATTATGGCATTGTCCTCATTACCCTCAAAAGTGCAAGCAATTGAAAAAGAAATAGAACTTTAAGGAAAGAAGCAAATATCTATGACTAACAGAATCAAATTGTTCAGAAATCTTATCTTTTGGCATAAAAGAAAACCCCCATTCTGATCTAATTAAACTAAAGAGCTTCTGCACAGCAAAAGAAACCACCATCAGAGTGAACAGGCAACCTACAGAATGGGAGAAAACTTTTGCAAGCTACCCATCTGACAAAGGGCTAATATCCAGAATCTACAAAGAACTTAAACAAATTTACAAGAAAAAAACCAAACAACCCCATCAAAAAGTGGGCAAAGGATATGAACAGACACTTCTCAAAAAGAAGACATTTATGCAGCCAACAGACACATGAAAAAATGCTCATCATCACTGGCCATCAGAGAAATGCAAATCAAAACCACAATGAGATACCAACTCACACCATTTAAAATGGCGATCATTAAAAAGTCAGGAAACAACAGGTGCTGGAGAGGATGTGGAGAAATAGGAACACTTTTACACTGTTGGTGGGACTGTAAACTAGATCAACCATTGTGGAAGACAGTGTGGTGACTCCTCAAGGATCTAGAACTAGAAATACCATTTGACTCAGCGATCCCATTACTGGGTATATACTCAAAGGATTACAAATCATGCTGCTATAAAGACACATGCACATGTATGTTTATTGCGGCACTATTCACAATAGCAAAGACTTGGAACCAACCCAAATGCCCATCAATGATAGACTGGATTAAGGAAATGTGGCACATATACACCATGGAATACTATGCAGCCATAAAAAATGATGAGTTCATGTCCTCTGTAGGGACATGGATGAAGCTGGAAACCATCATTCTCAGCAAACTATTGCAAGGACAGAAAACCAAACACCACATGTTCTCACTCATAGGTGGGAATTGAACAATGAGAACACTTGGACACAGAGTGGGGAACATCACACACCGGGGCCTGTCATGTGGTGGGAGTGAGGGGAGGGATAACATCAGGAGATATACCTAATGTAAATGACGAGTTAATGGGTGCAGCACACCAACATGGTACATGTATACATATGTAACAAACCTGTACGTTCTGCGCATGTACCCTAGAACTTAAAGTATCATAAAAAAAAGAAAAAAAGGAAATTTAAAAAAAAGAAAACTCCCATTCTAACTACAGTTGACCCTAGAGCAACATTTTTTTTTGTTTGTTTGGCAAGGGTACAGACTGCATTTTATTACTTTCTGCATCTCCACATTTGATATAGTTCCTGAAATATATTAGGTGCTCAGTAAATGCTTACAGAAGCAGTGCAAGATGCACACACTTTAGAGTGGGGCTTGGTATTTCTCTGTTTTTTTATATTTATTTTTTATATCTAGACGGACTTTCATTGTGTGTTTTTTTTCTTTTGACTTTTAGGTTCTGGGGTACATTTTGGTTTGTTATATAGGTCAGCTTGTGTCACAATGGTTTGGTGTACAGATTATTTCACCACTCAGGTACTAAGCATAGTATGTGATAGGTATTTTTTTCTGATCCTCTCCCCCTGCCCACCTTCCACCGTTGATTACACACAGTGTCTGTTGATCCCCTCTTTGTGTCCATGTGTTCTTGTTATTTAGCTCCTACTTATAAGGAAGAACATGTGGTATTTGATTTTCTGTTCCTGCATTAGTTTGCTAAGGATAATGGTCTCCAGCTCCGTCTATATTGCTGCAAATGATAGGATCTCATTCTTTTTTATAGCTGCGTAGTATTCTATGATGTAGATGTACCACATTTTCTTTATCCAGCCTACCATTAATGGGCATTTAAGTTGTCTTTGCTATGAACAACATGGGTTTGAAACATGAATCTTCTTCTAGGTGGATTTTCTGTAGCCTCTGTCATTCCTGAGACAGCAAGGCCAACTCCTCCTCTTTTTCCTTCTCCTCAGCCTACTCAAAGTGAAGATGATGAGGATGAAGGCCTTTATGATTCACTTCTCTGTAATGAATAATACATACATTCTCTCTTATGACTTTCTTAATAACATTTCTTTTTTTCTAGCTTACTTTATTGTAAGAATACAGTATATAATACATATAACATACAAAATATCTGTAAATTGACAGTTTATATTATTGGTAAGGCTTTGGTCAACAGTAGGCTGTTAGTAGTTAAGATTTTGGGTAGTGAAAAGTTATATATGGATTTTTGACTGTGCAGGGGGGTTCACACTCTTCACCCCTACATTGTTCAAAGGTGAACTGTAATTGGATGTAGCCCACAATTATAATTATGTTTGATCAAAATCCTGAACATGAAATTGCCAAACAAATAATGAAACTAAATTATAAATGTCATGAAATCATAACCTTGTGTAGGTTTGGGGACATAAATTTCGGATTAGTAGAAAACAATAGTTTTTGGTAGACCAGACTTATGACTCTTTGACAACATTATCTCTCAAACTTTAGCTGATTTCTGGTCTATTTATTTACAGTCTGTTGCACATGTAAATAATCAGAGCTAAAGATCACTCATCTAGACATAATTCTTAGGCCTAAAGACTCATTTAAAATAAAATTATTGGCTTCCATGAATTGCCTATTCTTTTCTACATTTCGTGATGAAGATATATGAAATAGGTTGAGTCAGAAGGCTGTCTTCTTTTTTTTGTTTTCTTTTTTGAGACAGAGTCTTGCTCTGTCACCCAGACTGGAATGCAGTGGTGTGATTTTGTCTCCCTGAAATCTCCACCTCCTGGGTTCAGGCAATTTTCATGCCTCAGCCTGCCAAGTAGCTGGGATTACAGGCATGCACCACCACACCTGGCTAACTTTTATAATTTTAGTAGAGATGGAATTTCACCATGTTGCCCAGGCTGGTCTTGAACCCCTGGCCTCAAGTGAATCACCTGCCTCAGCCTCCCAAAGTGCTGGGATTATAGGTGTGAGGCACCATGACCACCCAGAAAGCTGTCTTCTTAATCTGATCTTTATCGCTGGATTGTCTCTCATTTCTGACAGAAGAATGTCACAAAAAATGTTAGGAAAGGGATTGGTGCCACAATTTTGTCTGCTTCTAAATTTCTCTCTTCAGAGTTCGTAAACATACACACCAGCAAGTACTAGATATTGCCTGCTTGTGCCTGTTGTCCTGAATAATTATTGATAGTATTTCCTTTTACTCACAAATATAAACTGGTTTGTATGATAAATTACATCATCATCTCATTTCTAAATTGCATTTTATAGCTGATCCAGTTTGGTATAGACTTTGCCTAAGTTTATCTCTTTCTTGCAAGAGCTTTCCTAAAGTGGATAGGAACCTTGATGTACTGACATTGTTACTTTTACCAACTACTTCCTCTAGAGTTTAAATCAACAGGTTTGGCACTTGAGCTGCTCGTCTTTCTCTTTATGCAATAGTATACCAAGGGTTACTGGATTTTCACCTTGCAATATGTGCCCAACCACTAAGCCAATGCTAAACAGTTTATATCTTACTTGGGAAACACTCAACTCTGGTCTAAATTCCTGTATTATTAAGGATAGACTTGTCTAACAAATAGATGTAAAAAGATAATCTATTAAAGCTCCACTCCTGACACAGCTGAGTAAGCTCCTAAAGACCAACTCTCCTATTAACTGGACAAAATACAAAAACATAAAGGAATAATATTAAATAACCAACAACTCCCTGGAGGCACTTGAAAGTGCATAAAAACAGTAAGGTTCTGGAGGGGAGTCAATACTTGAAAGGAGAGAATGCTACATGATGATTTCCCCATTTTTACAGCTTTTAACCCGAAGGCTGTCCACAGTTGGTACATCATGGGGTAGCTAAAACTTCAATAGTCTTTCCAGAGGGCAGAAGTGAGAGCAATGCAGCAGCTAAAAAGTGAAGGAAAGGGAAAGGTAGAGGTGGAAACAGAGATAGAGATACACATGCACACACACACGGACACACACATATACAGAGAGAGAGAGAGAGAGAGAGAGAGAGCCCACACTCCACATTTACTCTGCCAAAATCTCTGGCTGACTCCTGAACCATGGTTGCTAGGCCAGATTGCAAGAAGCTCAATTAAGGATAAAAGAACTGAAATGAGATTTGAGCTGCTATTAAGGAGATGTTTGCAGTTTGGGTCTATACAAATTAATTGCCTGCTAAAATGAACAAACAAAAAAAACATCATTTTTTGAGTAATTTACCAGAATCCAGAGTCTCTACAACATAAAATTCTCAGTGTCTAAGATCTGACCCATAATAGCAAAGAAGCAGTGAAATGTAAAACATTCTTGAGACAGAAAAAAAAATGCAAGAGATTCCAACTGTGAGATGACCCAGATGGAGTCAGCAGAAAGGGATTTTAAAGTGGCTGCTATGCTATGCTCAGTGATGTAAAAGAAACATACATTGAGTCAAAGAAAGTACAAACTATGTGAAAAGAACAAGATGTGATTTCTGAAACTGAGAAATGTAATACTTGAATTAAACAGTTCACTGGGTGGGCTTAACAGTAGAATGGGGGTGACAGAAGAATGAGTCTGTTAATATAAAGACGGATTATTTAAAATGATCTACTCTGAAGAACAGAGAACCAAAATGACCAAACAAACATGACAAAGACATGGGGACTTCGGGGCCAGTATCAACCGTTCTAACATACAGGTATGTTTGGTTCAGGAAGGAAAGAAGAGGATAGACCATGGGGCGGGAAAAGTTTGAAGAAATAACAGCCAGCTAAAAGCAGAAAGTGATTCTCCTTACTCATGGGAACTTTAAGTGCACATATTGCCTACTTCCCAGAAGTGGGCAGTAGAGAGGCTCATGGTACAGAGTGTGTGGGCATGAGATGCCCGCATAGCTGAATCATCTCGTAGAGCTCCTTTTGGCCAGTTTATCAGGCTGCCTGACACAGAACACACCATGAGGAAGGAAAGCCTTCCATGAGAATCAATTCAGAATAGCCTGGTATTCAAAGAACTTTATGAAAATGCATAAGCAAAGCCTTAGCAGCTCCACCCAAACTGAAATTTGACACAATCTATAAAGAGGTGCAGACGGAACTTCAGAAAGAATTACTTAGCCTACCATTCAGAGGAGCAAAGAAGCCCTGGGCTCCCAAAGAGCTTGTAGATCCATGTGTTAGAGGGAAAAGAGAGTTCCAAGGACTTTTCTTCCTAATGAAGTTCTACCTCCCTGCCTTCCTGCCTTAGTAACACCATCACCATCACATCAATTATAAAACATTATCAACAACACAGGAAGTCATCATGTGCTAAAGATAAGTGACCCTAATTTTATGCGTCATGATTACTAATTAAGATATGTGGATGTAATTTCTTTTCTGTTTACTCTGCTCTCCCCCCTTTTTATGTATGTAATAAAATTAAAAAGATAAATATTTTCATACACTGAATTTTAATCTTTGTCTCTGCACCCTATGTTAATTTAGGTCCTTACACTCTCCTACCATTTATGAAGACTTGAAATTTCAGGAATCTCACCCTAGGGTTTGGGGAGTGATTGCAACATTCTTGTATTTCATTTGGAAGTATAATGACTCTTTACAATAAAATCATGGAGAATAGAGGAATAAGTAGACTTTAATATGTTGATTTGTTTGACCAAGCCACCAAAGCTTCTAGTACCTTGCTGCTCCAAATATGTTTAGCACAACCTCAGCATCGTCTGGGAGCTTGCTAAAGCTGCAAAATCCCAGGACCCGCTCCATACCTATTGAATCAGAATATGGATTTTAACAAGTTCTTTGGGTGATTCTTACGAACACTAAACTTTTAAAACCACTGGCCTAATTCAGTTTACCTTTCCCCTTTCAAAAAATTATACACTTTAGACTAATTTAATCTCTACATTCTTATCTTTCATGTGTTAATTAATTTTGTATGCGGCATTTTATTATGTGGCCCTTAGCAAGCAGACGGCCAAGAAGATGGAGAGAATCAGCAAGCAGATAGCATCAACAATAAAAGTTAAGAAATTTGCAGGACATGGGGAATGTACTCTAATGTTTTGAATGAGTTGATATCTAAAAGGGTGGAGCTCTCATTAATATCTGATAGGTGTTTGAGGTATTGGCTAGGCATGCTCTATGAATTGATGCAGAAAATGTCAGGGTAGAAGTGGGGTAGGTGGTGATTATGCAGAGAAGATGACAGGAAAAACCCTTGGCAAGCATTTTTACTCCAAGAAAGACTTGTAATATAAGTGAAAGAGTCTTTAGTGTTTTTTAAAAAGTGGGTAAATTTGATGAAATTAAGGAGTCTGGTAGCCAGCAAACTGATGTTCCCTGGATCTCAGTCTGGTTGGTTCTTTCCACTAATGAAGTCTTCTCATGTTCACTTACATAAAATTCTTTTCAAAGGGGAACTCAAATTTGAACACACACACACATGTGCACGCACACACACACACATACCCAACACTGATTAAAATGGGTACAGTCACTGACTTCAGATATAAAAGTACTATTAATGTATAACCAGGTCAATAATCATAACCTAGACTTCCCAAATGTGAGGCCGAACTTGTATTTCAGAGCTGCAGACAATCAATGCCCTGCCTTGATTCTTGCACTCTCTTTCGTTGATTCTGGGCAAACACATGGCCCTTTCTAATTAGCCTGTCTTTAATGGAGGCAGTAACTGAATGTCAACACCAGGGTAGGTCACTAAATGCCATTTCTGTTGTTAAAAACCAAGGAAACAGACAGGAGAGCACACCAAACGCAGCAAGAAACATGGAACAGTAAGAACATGGGTGAGGAGAGAGGTGCTGCTAATGAATGATAATGAAATGAGAGGTCAAAGTCTGTCATAAACTCTGAAGTTAATAATAATCTTATTTTCCATTTAATGGCCTAGGAGTAGTCCTCAGAGGAAAGGTAAGACTGTGATGTTATAAGCAAAATGATATAGGCTAGAGGGAGACTAAGTGAGGGTTTTCTTGTAATACTATAAATTAAGAGTGAACACAGTAGAAGGCAAAAATTATCCTCAAGATTTTTTAGCCTGGTACTTTTGTCTTTTCAAGCCATAGACAAAAGTGTTTCAATTTTGACTGAGTGAATGTTTGCTGCATGCTCTTTGAGTACTTTGAGTTGGATTTGGGGGATGCAATTTGTTTTCATGTATTCGATTAATTTTGTATCTCACAATATCCCTTTCCAGGCCTGTGGCCATATTTACATTCTAAATATAAAAAAGCCAGGATACAAATATTAGAGAAGAAATGTCTGCAAAGTGAATTATTCTTACAGAAATTTCCTTGTGTCTATGTGGTGGTTCCTGATTATTGACTTACGTTTTATAGTTGTATATCTCCTATTACTCCCAATAGATTAGAAAATCTTTTAACTGGGAAAACATTCCCAGCATTTCTTCTAACTGTGTCCTGTACATAGTAGGTTCTCAGTTGTATGAGAAAAACCAACTATTTTCTTCTATGCACACTCTAACAAGATGTGTGGAATTTTCCCACATCTATCAATTCTTCAAAGCAGCTGGATGTCCTATAATTCAATTCCGTTCTGACACTAACTGGACTTAATTCAGACCCCACAGGTTAAAGGCTCAGTGCCAAAGACTTCCCCCAACTTCAGACACCAATCATAAGTCCCCAGGTTACCCACAACTCTGTCCAGCTTGTCCACACATCGGAGGACCCCACAACCTCCTCCTCAGGTTTGGTCCTTTGCTCACAGAACTTGGAAAAACACTTGCTTATGTTTACTGGTTTATTATAAAGGATATTACAGAGAATATAGGTGAACTGCCAGATGAAGAGGTATACAGGGAGAAGTCTGGAAAGGTCCCAAGTTTAGGAGCTTCTGTTACTGTGGAGTTATGATGCACCACCTTCGTGGTACGTGGATGTGTTCACCAACACAGAAGCTCTCTGAACTCCATCTTCTAGGGATTTTTATGGAGGGTTCATCAAATAGGCACGATTTATTATTAACTCAATCTGCTGTTCCTCTCCCCTCCCCAGAGGATAACAATGTTGGATAAAAGTTCCAAGCTTCTAATTATGGCTTGGTCTTTCTGGCCACTGGTACCTATCCTGAAGCTATGCAGCAGCCCACCAAGAGTCAAGTCATTAGAACAAAAGAGATTCCTATCACCCAGGAAATTACAAGGGATTTAGGAGCCCTGTGTCAGGAACTGGGAAGGAAGACCAGACAGGTGCTTCTTATTGTATCACCATATAACATCAGTAAATGCGTTTGAAATTTATATACTTTTCAATATTCATTTTAATTATGAAAGATTATTTCAGTGTCTGCCACAACAATAATTCTCTAATGGAGTACTAAATCTTTGAATTTTAACATTAGCTCTAGAGATTATAAGTGATTTCTTATAAAGTACATTTACAGACTGATATTATGTTATGCTAATTTGGAGTTTTTCAATACAGATTAATTGATTTGGGATAGGAGATGGCAACAAAATATCATAAATAGTAAATCTTTTCACTAATATTTTCTTATAGATTCTCATGATTGATGCCTAATGTAATGAAACAAAGCTTTCCCAAATGTCTTAGAATTTAAATAGCTGTGTTGTGAGGATTTTAACAATACCCAAGGTTATTTTCCTTTAAACAGATATACAAATTCTAAGTTCAGAGATGTGCCTTTAAGCAGATGTACAAATTCTTAGCTTAGAAATATACTTTTGAGTTTTTTAATAAATACCATTATAATTCTGCATATATTTAGAAAAGTCATCTTTAAAAAGATTTGCCTAGCACATACTAGCTCAGTAAAAGTCAAACGAGTGGATCTATAAGTGTCTCCTTCAATTAGCCTTGTAAATTAGATAAACTGTTGTAGTTTTTCTGTTGCACACAAAAAGTTAAAGCATTAAATAAATGCCGAAGAAAGGAGTTAAGTGCTAGGAACCTATTACTTGGTCTGTGCTACTAAAGTGATTTCAATCTAATAGGCACATAAAACAGGATTATAAGGGATTAGGGAAACAATGTGATGTAGGCTGTGGTTGATGAACTGCACTGATGGTCATACTTAATGTTGTCTCTGTGTCCACACTTTTTGTCTTATAACTGTCAAGTCTTTTTCCATTCTGACTCTGGGCTGGTCTTGTGACTTTTCTTCAGCTCACAGAACATGATGGAAATAACAGGGTGTTGGTTCTAAGTCTACGTCTCAGGAATCTTCCCTCTTTTGCTTGGATTCTTGTTTTCTTGCTCATTCCAGTCCTCTGTCCACACCTTGTGAACATGTCTGGACACCTGGAGGATAAGACACGTGGAGAAAAGCCAGTGTGGCTCAGTGACAGCCCGTCAACTCCCAGAAGCAGATGTAGTCCCGCCGAGACAAGCTGCAGTTTACCATAGATTTATGCAACCACCTCAAACCACAAGAGCCTCCCAGCTAAGTCTAGTCAAAATTTTCAACCAACGGGATTATAAGCTAAGAGACTGGCTGCTGTTTAAGCCACTAAATGTAGTGGATTGTTATATAGCAGTAGTTAACTGTTACATGAGGTTAAGAGCTGTGGACCCTGGCTATGTTTGCTGATTTTTCTAAAACTTATTTTCTTATGTAGAAACATACTATCCTTATCAAATGTTTGTGAGGCTTAAATTTGTACATGACAAATTACCTTAGATGGACTTAATAAACAGCAACCAGTACCACTACCAGTATTGCTACATTTGTGTTACTACTGTTACAATGAACCAAGAATTACAAGAGCAATATTTTATGTGCTATGGAAACATGAAGTAGGTGGCAACTTAACTGTCCCTTTAAGTGTCAGGGAAAGCTAAAAAGAGGTGGTCATATAGACCCTGAATCTTAAAGGTTCTTTCGGGTGCGAAGAGGTGTTAAAAAATCCTAGCAAACGGATGGCCTATAGTGATATTGGAGACAGAAATAATTGGATTAGTATAACATTTCACTTGAGAAAGCATTTTCAGAAACATAGTTTATTTGATATTCACAGCATCATTTCACAGCAGAAAATGTCTTTATTTTATTATTTAAAAATGGGTATTCTAAGTTGCCGTGAGTTATTTTGGGTCATTCAGTTTGAAAATCATGGAGCTCCCCTTGAATCCAGGCCTTTTGACCACAACAAAAGGCGATGTTTTATATATCACAATGCTTTCTTTTATTTTATATAGTTTCCCTAAATCAATTAGAAGTATTGAAAGTTTATAAAGTACTTATATAAGACTGACAGCATGCTTATGAAAATAGATCCTTTAATTTAGGATCTACTAAGTCCTTCTTTAGATTTTTCCAACTGATAGTTAAGCAGAGAAGATGTCACTACATTTAGGATAATATTGGGAATTTACGTATCTCACATTTGTTTTGTATAGTTTGTGTGTGTGTGGATGAGTGTGTGTGTGATGTGGGGGGGGGGGAGAGAGGGGAAGGAGGGAAGGAGAGAGAGAGAGAGAGGAGAGAGAGAGACAGACAGAAACTACTTCCCATAATAACAGTAGTCTTTTGTTTCATTGTATTAAAAAATTCCAATTCTAAAAAATAAATTGCTTAAAGTAATGTGAGTTTAGAATGATTGCATTTTTAAATTTTCTTTAATTGGAAATATGGAGAAATTTGAATTACTTTTTAACACCCAGGGAAAGCCTTAATTTTATTTTTTGACATCTAGCAAAACCTTTCTAATACGTGGTAAAAACCTGTTAATGATCTGGGATGCATCCTATGACTGAAAGCTAAATAAAAGGGTATATTTGCAGCCCATTAACATCTTTTTTAAGGTTTAAGCTACATGGAAGCACAAAGTTCAGCTTCTGATGTCAGCAATTTCATTGTAAATCATATTTAATGTGGTTTTCTAGTTTAAAAATGCCATTTTACAAGCTGTCACTTGGTTGCCCGCCTTCAGGACAAGGGTGGCCCTGATGGAGTAATAAATTTTGATGGAACATTGGCTTATTAAAAGTCTTCAAATTATGCTGATAATTGTCTGGAGTTTATAGAGATTACTGTGTCATTATGTTTAAATGTCTCCAGCATAACCCACTGCAAGCTGGGCCAGAAAGCTGTGGCTGATACTGCCACATAATATGTAGCTGGATTAAGGAAGACACCATGTTCTCCTGGGTTTCTAAAAAGCCACCAATTATTGTAGACTGAATTATTGTAGACTGCAGCCCAGATTTTGTTTTTGAGCTCCAGCTCCCCGTATCCAATGGTCTACCACTCAAAAGGCCTATATTCACCACCATTTTAGCAGGAGCTAACCGATCCCCTTCCCTTTGATACCAGAAAGACAGGCCACTCTGAAAAATAAGCGAAGGATTTAATTAGCCATTCATAAAACAGGACAATCAAGGGCCATTTATCATATAAAAAGGTGTTCATCTTCACTAGTTAATCAGGGAAATAGAAATTAAAACCATAACAGCATACTATCACATACCTGTCAACTGACTAAAAAGAATGACAATACCAATTGTTGGTAAGGATATGGAGCTATGTGAACTCTCATACACTTCTGATAAGAATGTAAATTTTTGCAACCAAAACAATTTGGAAAAGTGTTTACTGTTTACTGCTTTAGTTTAAGATATACATAATTTACAGTTCAATAATTCCACTTCCAAGAGAAGTGCATATATATGTGCAACAGGACACATGCATAAGAATGTTCACAGCAGCATTAGTTTAATACAGTTGATCTTTGAACAACATAGGGATTCAGGGCACTGAACCCCCCAACACAGCTGAAAATTCACATGTAAGTTTTGACTCCCTCAAAACTTAACTATTAATAGCCTACTGTTGATTAAAAGCCTCACCAATAACAAAAGAGTTGATTAATGCATATTTGTATGTTATACGTATTATACGGTTGTTTCAAACTAGAGATTACTCAAGTATCCATCAATGGTATAGACTGTGTTATGTTCATACAATGGAATCTCATGCAGTGATACAAATGAACAGTCTTGCTATACACAACAGGGTGTATGAATCTTGCATACACAGTACTGCATGAAAGAAGCCAGGCATAAAAAAATTTACTAAACTTTTTCATTAATATCAGCTCCAAAATGAGAAAGAGATGAACTGTTAGAATAGAAATAAAGACATTTGTTACATTTAGGAAGGAGCGAGAGGTAGTACAGTGGAGAGGGCACCAGGAAGACACCCAAGGAACTATCGATATTCTATTTCTTGCATCTTGGTGGCAGTTACATAGGTGTTTGCTTTGTGATATCTCATTGAACGGTTGCATACCTAGCATATTTGACTACCAGAATAATCTGACTACCAGAATAGATAATAGAGGATTTTCCCAATCCTCTTTCTAGATGATGAAATTATTTTTATTAATAATCACAATAATCAATGAATAATCCATATTTTGGGGATTCATCTTTAGTTTTAAAACAACTAAAACAGAAGAATAAAATTCAAATAATATTATACTTTACAGTTGGCTCCCTGTTTCACTGTTTTACATTTTAACATACATAAAATCTCCAAGTAGTCATATTTAATCATTCCATTAAATAGAATTCTATTTCTTCATTTTTACAGTCATGGTGTGATTATTGCTGATTTCTAATATCATATCATGTGTTGGAGACTCACTGTTCCCGAAGCATACAATTGGAAACCATTATTGTATTTGTTTGCTAAGGCTGCCATAGCAAGATGCCACAGAGTGGACGGGTTAAACCATAGAAATTTAATTTCTCACAGTTTCGAGGGCTGAAAGTTCAGGATCAGGGTGTCAGCAGGGCTGGGTTCTCCTGAGGCCCCTCTCCTTGTCCTGTGGATGGCTGTCTTCTGGCCGAGTCCTTACATAGTATTTCCTCTGTGTGTGCACATCTCTGATGTCTCCCCGTGTGTCCTGATCTCCTTGTATCAAGACACCAGTCAGATTGGATTAAGGGCATCTTAGCGACCTTATTTTCACTTTCCTTTTTAAAAGCTTTGTCTTCAAATACAGTCTCATTCTGAGGTGCTGGGGGTTAGGGCTTCAACATGAATTTGGGTAGGGGTGGCACAGAATTCAGTCCGTAACAATTATAAATTTAACTCTTGAGAGAATGTTTGTAGCTTGTACCCTTGTGTTGGGACCTAACCATGTAACTGGAAGTTGTCTGGATTAGCGTCCATGTTGAACTCAGAGTTTATTAAAGAATACATAATAATAGTGCTAATTTTACACACACACACATGTATACTTAAGATCCAGTAGTAAGCACACTATTGTTTAGAATTTAAATCAACACAGGATATTTTATTCAGTGAAGAATATTCTATCACTGACATTGCTCAGAAATTCTGGCCCAGAGTGATGATTGAAAGAAGACCAATTTTAGTTAGTTTTTAAAGTGTTTTTAAGTTTTCTGCAGAGAACGTGCCCCCTTATTGCCTGAAGTCAGCGCAGACCACTCTAACTGGAGTGTTCTTGGTCCATCTCTGTCCATGGAATTTTATATTTGTGCTTTATGCATTTTTCTGCATTGGTGCTATATTTCAATATTTTTAAAAAGCGTTGAATTGGAAGCTAGATAGATCAAGGTTCAAATCCTCCATATCTATAAATGGTGCTGTCCTTTGCAAGCTGCCAGTCTTCTCCATGCTTTGGCTTCTCACTCAGAAAATGAGTATTACACTATACCTCCCAGGAGCATTACGAAGATTTAAATAAAATCAGTTACTACATATGAATACTTAGTCAAGTTCAAGCACAGAATAAAATGCCCACTGATAGAGTTTGAATGTATGTCCCTGCCAAATCTTGTGTTGAATTGTAATCCCCAGTGCTGGAGGTGGGGTCTGGTGGAAGGTGCTTGGGTCATGGGGGCGTGTCTTTTACGGCTTGGTGCTATGTTCATGATAATGAGTTCTTGTGAGGTCTGGTCATTTCAAAAGGGTGTGGCACCTCTCCTCCCACTCTCTCTCACTTGCTCCTGCTTTCAACATGTGACGTGCCTATTCCCCCTTTGCCTTTCGCTATGATTGAAACCTCCCTGAGGCTTCACCAGAAGCTGAGTAGATGCCAGCACTATGCTTCCTGTAAAGCCTGTGGAACCATGAGCCAATTAAGACTCTTTTCTTTATAAATTACCCAGTCTCAGGTATTTCTTTATAGCAACACAAGAATGGACGAATATACTCACTATTGAGTGAATCACATAGAGAGTTCCAGTTATTGTCATTTCACTTGTCTGTCTAAATTACTCAATCTCAAGCTTCCTGTGAGGAGATACAATCTTAGATGAATGAATGAATTTGCTAGCTCTTATGTGACAAGCACTGTTAGTGAGAAGATGTCCCGTGTTTATAGGCTTGTGGAGCAGGCAATCAAGTAGGAAAAACACAGCAATATATCTTATTGTGTTAGTAGAGAAACGTGTAGGAAGCTGTGGGAGAACCAGTAAAGGAGCAACTGAGTTGCTGGAGCGATCAGGAAAAGGCTAGCTAGAGGAGATTAATTTGAGCTTGATTTTGAAACCTGTGAACAGACAATGAAAAGGCATGACCTGCACAAAGGTTACTAGAGATTGCTACCCATAGGGCAGTGGTTCCCTTGGGGATAATTTTTCTCCACAGAGGATATTTGGCAATGTCTGGAGATCTTTTTGTTTATCAAAACTGTGGAGGTGCTACTGCCATCTAGTGGGCAGAGACAAGGGATGCTGCTAACATCCTGCAAGGCACAGGACAGCCCCTAGGCCGGAGAATTACCCTGCCCAGTGTCAATACAGCTGAAGTTGAGAAAGCCTGCTGTAAGGTTTCTTTTGAAGAAACATAAAAAAAAAAAAAAGAAAATATAAAATATACTTGGGTAAAAGTTTCTCTTTTATTATTATATTTTAAAATTGATATTCGGCTGGGATGGCAGATGGCTTGCTTTTCAAGTACACCCCAAAGTTGTATGAAAAGCAACCCCAGTCAGGCCCCAGGGAAGAGCTAGCGTGGGGGACCCTGTCCCCAAACATCCGGGCATCACAGTGCAGTTTCCAGAAACAGCAGTGGGTGGCAGAAGATGCTACTGCAGGGAGGCAGAGCTGCCCGTCAGAAACAAGGAACACATTGGGCCTCTAGTATCTTCAGGTGAATGCAGGAAAAAATGGACTTTGAGAATCAGAAGAAGAAAAAAATTTCCTTAAATGATTAAAAAAAAAGCATCAGAAAACATAGAAGAGTAAAAAAGAAAAGATATGAGAAGGTTACAAGGAAATTTAAGCCACAAAATCAATGCTACTATTTTCTGTGTTCTAGTTAAATGATTTCAATTTATATTTTATTTGACTATCTTTCTGCATTTCCTTAGGATTAATTTTATGAGTTTCTTGCTAAAAACAATTCTTTCACTTCTTTGGTGTCCTTTTATGCTCAATAATAAAAGCAGTTTGAGTTATGGATTTTCCTCTGTGTACAGTTTTCTCAAAATTCTATTTTGTAGCTTGATTTACATTTTGAACAAGAGTGATTTTGAAGAAAATTTTAACATTTCTATGCAGTTTTGTTTACGTGAGAGGTGGTTTGTTTTTAATTTCTAGTTTAATTGCAAATAAATGATTAATATTTGGAATTTATTGAAGTTTTTCTTGCAGCACAGTTGATTATACAATGTCCTAGGGATCTGTCAAAAGAAAATTCCCTACAGGTTTACAGAGACCATCCATTTTCCTCCCATTTTCCCCCATTTTCGCCCCATGATGAGACCACCCATTTTCCCCCCTACAAGGACACCAATTTAACAACTATCTTCACAGTAAAAACACCTTCATAAGAACTAGAAATCAGGTCAGCCCTCATAGTACCTGGTTTTAACTCCATATTGCTGAAAGAGGCACTAAAGAGAGAAAAGACAGTCTTGAATTGTCAATGCCACCCCTCCTACACCTCTTCAGCAGTGTGGAGAGCATCTCGGCACTGGGGGAGGGAGAACACGGCAATTGCGAGACATTGAACTCAGTGCTGTCCTGTTAGAGCAGAAAGAAAAACCAGACCCAACTCAGGTGATGCTCTCCCACAGAGGCAATCTTAAACCAGCCCTAGCCGGAGGGGAATTGCCAATCCCAGAGGGCAGAGCCTGAGTTCTGCAAATCTCACCACTGAGGGCTGAAGTTCTCTGTGCTCTAAATAAACTTAAAAGGCAGTCTAGGCCATAAGGACTGCAAATCATAGGTGAGTCCTAGTGCTCAACTGGGCCCAGAGACAGTAGACTGGGAGGGCATGTGACATATTGACAACAGCTGGGGCAGCTTAGGCATCATGCCTCCTCTAAGCCCAGGTTGCATGGCTCCAAAAGAAACCCTTTCCTTCTGCTAGAGGAGAAGAGAAGGAAGAGTAGGGAGGACTTTTTTGTCTTGCATCTTGGATACCAGCTCAGCCACAGCAGGATAGTGCACCAGTCAGTGTTTTGAGGTCCCCTTTCCAGGCCCTAGCTCTCAGATGACATTTCTAGACACACCCTGGGCCAGAAGGGAACCTGCTGCCTTGAAGTGAAGGACCCAGCCCTGGAAACATTCATCACCTGCTAACTGAAGAGCCCTTGGTTCCTCAATAACCGGCAGCAATACCCAGGCACTACATCTAGGGCCTTGCTCAAGCCTCGAACTGGCTGGCTTCAGGTGAGACTCAGCATGTTACCAGCTTTGGTTGCTACGGGGCAAAACTCCTTCTGCTTGAGAAAAGCAGAGAGAAAAATGAAGGGGACTTTGTCTTGCACCTTAGGTACCAGCACGGCCACAGGGGAGTATAGCACCAAGCGGGTTCTTGGGGTCTCTGATTCCAGGACTTGACTCTGGGATGACATCTCTGGACCTGCTCTGGGCCAGAAAAGAACCCACACCTTGAAGAGTGAGTCTCAGGCTAGGCAGCATTCACCGCAGCATTCACCACAAGCTGACTTAAGAGCCCTCGGGCCTTAAGGGAACATTGGTGGTAGTCTGGCAGTACTTCTTGTGGCCTGTGGTGACAGTGTCTCTGGAGTGAGGCTCCTTTGCCTTTGAAAAGGGGAAGGAAGAGTGGGAAGGACTGTGGATTGTGGTATAAATGCCAGCTCAGCGGCAGTAAAATAGAACACAAGGTAGACTTGTAAGGTTTTTGATCATAGTCCCTGATTCTCAGATGGCACCTGTGGACTCACCTGGGGCCTAGGAAAACTCTCCACCCTGAAGGAAGGACTCAGGCCTGGATGGCTTTGCCGCCTGCTGACTGCAGAGCCCCAAGGCCTTCAGCAAACATAGACAATAGCCAGGGAGTGATTACAGTTACAGCAGGCCTTGGGAAAGACCCAGTGCTGTACCATCTTTAGGTCTGACCCAGTGCAGTCATAGTGATGGTAGCCACAGAGGTTCTTTTGTCACTCTACCCCCAGCTTTAGGTGGCTCAGTATAGAGGGAGAGAGAGACTCCATTTGTTTGGGACAGAGTAAGGAAAGAGAACAAGAGTCTCTGCCTGGTAATCCAGAGAATTCTCCCAGATCTTGTCCAAAACCATCAAGCCAGTACCTCTATGAGTCTGCAAAAGCCATAGCGTTGCTGTGCTGGGGGTGCCCCCTAAAGCAGACACAGCTTAGACACTCAAGTTTTTACAACACTCAAGTCTTTTCAAATACCCAGAAAGCCCAAGAAGGACAGATACAAAAACAAGCCCGGACAGTGAAGACTAAAATAAATACGTAACTCTTCAATATCCAGACACTGAAGAACATCTACTAGCATCAACAGCGCTTAGGAAAACATGACCTCACCAAATGAACTAAATAAGCCACCAGGCATCAATCCTGGAGAAACAGATATATGACCTCTTAGACAGAGATTTCAAAATAGCTTTATTGAAGAAACTCTAAGTAATTCAAGATAATGCAGAGAAGGAATTCAGAACTCTATAAGATAAATTTAACAAAAAGATTGAAATAATTAAGAATCAAGAAGAAATTCTAGATTTGAAAAATGCAATTTACATATTGAAGAATGCATCAGAGTTCTTTAATAGCATAATTGATCAAGCAGAAGAAAGAATTAGTGAGCTTGAAGACAGGCTATTTGAAAATACACAGAGGAGACAAAGGAAAAAGAATGAAAAACAATAAAGCACATCTACAGGATCTAGAAAATAGCCTCAAAAGGGCCAATCTAAGAGTTATTGGCCTTAAAATGGAGGTAGAGAAGGAGATAGGAGTTGAAATTTTATTTAAAGGGATAATAGCAGAGTATTTCCCAAACCTAGAGAAAGATATCAATATACAAGCACAAGAAGATTATAGAAGACCAAGCAGATTTAACCCAAAGAAGACTACTTCAAGACATGTAAAAATCAAACTCCCAAAGATCAAGAATAACAAAAGGATACTAAAATTAGCAAGAGAAAAGAAACAAATATTATACAATGGAGCTCCCATACATCTGGCAGCAGACTTTTCAGTGGAAACCTTATAGGCCAAAAGAGAGTGGCATGACGTATTTAAATTGCTAAAGGAAAAGATGTTTTATCCTAGAGCAGTATATCTGGTAAAAATACTCTTTATACAGGCCAGACACAGTGGCTCACGCCTGTAATACCAGCACTCTGGGAGACCGAGATGGGCAGATCACGAGGTCAGGAGATCAAGACCATGCTGGCTAACATGGTGAAACCCGTCTCTCCCAAAAAATACAAAAAATTAGCCAGGTGTGGTGGCAGGTGCCTGTAGTCCCAGCTTCTCGAGAGGCTGAGGCAGGAGAATGGCATGAACCCAGGAGGTGGAGCTTGCAGTGGGCTGAGATCACGCCACTGCACTCCAGCCTGGGCGACAGAGCAAGACTCCATTCTCAAAAAAAAAACAACACAAAACAAATCAAAACAAAAAAAACCTCTTCAAACATGAAGGAAAAATAAACACTTTCCCAGACACACAAAGGATGAAGGATTTTGAACAAAACCAGACCTGTCCTACAAGAAATGCTAAAGGAAGTACTTCAGTCATAAAGAAAAGGACATTAATGAGCAATAAGTAATTACCTGAAGGTGGAAAACTACTGAATAGTAAGCACACAGAATATTATAACACATCAACTGTGTTGTGTAAACTACTTTTATCTAAGCATAAAAAATTACAACAACAGCTTTTCAAGACATAGACAGTACAATGAGACATAAATAGAAACAAGAAAAAGTTAAAAAGCAGCAGCAACAAAGTTAAGGCATAGAGTTTTTAATAGTTTTCCTTTTGCTTATTTGTGTGTTTATACAAACAATGTTAAATAGTTATCAGGTTAAAATAATGGGTTATGAGATAGTATATGCAAGCTTCATGGTAACCTGAAACCAAAAACATACAAGGGATACACACACACACGAAAGCAAGAAACTAAATCATATCACCAGAAAAAAAAAAAACACCTTCATAAAGGAAAACAGAAAGGAAGGAAAGAAAAAAGAGAAGACCACAAAACAACCAGAAAACAAACAACAAAATGGCAGGGGTAAGTCCTTACTTGTTGATAATAACACTGAATGTAAATGCACTAAACTTTCCAATCAAAAGACATAAAGTGGCTGAATGGATGAAAAAACAAGACCCATTGATCTGTTGCCTATGAGAAACACATAAAGAAGGTCACTATATAATGATAAAGAGCTCAATTCAGCAAAAGGATATAACAACTTTAAATATATGTGCACTCAACACGGGAACACTCAGATATATAAAGCAAATATTGTTAGAGCTAAAGAGAGAGATAAGCCCCAATACAATAATAGCTTGAGACTTCAACACTCCACTTTTAGCATTGGACAGACCTTCCATACAGAAACCCAACAAAGAGACATTAGACTTAATCTGTGGTATAGACCAAATGGATCTAATAGATATTTACAGAATATTTCATTTAACCAGTGAAGAGTTTACATTATCCTAAGCTCATGAATCATTCTCAAGGATAGACCATACATTAATTTACAAAACAAGTCAAATACATTAAAAAACTTTATAATATTAATCATCTTCTCTTACCACAACAGGATAAAACTGGAAATTAATAACAGGAAGTGTTTGGAAACTATACAAATACTTGGAAATTAGACAACATGCTTTTGAATGACTAGTGGGTCAATGAAGAAATTAAGAAGGAAATAGAAAAAATTTTGATAACAAATGATAATGGAAATACAACATACAAAGACCTCTTGGTACAGCAAAAGTAGTACTAACAGAGAAGTTTATAGCAATAAGTGCCTATGTCAAAAAAGAGGAAAAACTTTAAATAAACCATCTAATGATGCATCTTAAAAAGCTAGAAAAGTAAGAGCAAACCAAACCTAAATTAGAACAAAACAAATAAAAAAGATCAGAGCAGAGATAAATAAAATTGAAATGAAGAAAAACATACAGAAGATTTAATAAAACACATCGGGTTTTTAAAAAGTTAAACAAAATTGACAATCTTTTAGCCAGACTAAGAAAAGAGAAGATTCAAATAAATAGAAACAGAAAAGTAAAAAGGAGACATTACAGCTGATACTGATACTGCAGGAATTTAAAGGATCATTAGAGGCTACTATGAGCAACTATGTGTCAATAAATTGGACAACCTAGAAGAAATGTACAAATTCTTAGACACAGAAAACTTACCAAGATTGAACCAGGAAGAAGCCCAAAACCTGAAGAGACCAATAACAAGTACTGATATTTAAGCTGTAATAAAAAGTCTCCCAGTAAAGGAAAGCCTGGGATCCAATGTCTTCACTGCTAAATTCTACTATATACCAAATATTTAAAGAGGAACTAATGCTGATGCTACTCAAACAATTCCAAAAATTACAGGAGGACAAAATACTTTCAAACTCTTTCTATGAGGTCAGTCTGATACCAAAACCAAAGATACATAAAAATGGAGAACTATAGGCCAATATCTCTGACAAATATTGACGTAAAAATCTTCAACAAAATATTAGCAAACTGAATTCAATAACATATTAGAAAGATCATTCATCATGACCAAGAGGGATTTATCCCTGGTATGCAAGGATAGTTCAACATACACAAATCAATCAATGTGATACATTGTGTCAACAGAATGAAGGACAAAAACCATATGATTATTTCAACTGATATTGAAATAGCATTTGATAAAATTCAAAATTGCTTCATGATAAAAACCCTAAAAAAACTGGCTGTAGAAGGAACGTATCTCAACATAATAAAAGCCATATATGACAGATTCATAGCTAGTATCATACTGAATGGGGAAAAAACTGAAAGCCTTTCCTTTAAGATCTTGAACACGACAAGGATGTCCACTGTCACTACTGTTGTTTGGCACAGTACTGGAAGTCCTAGTTAGAGCAATGAGTCAAGAGAAAGAAATAAAGGGCATCCAAATTGGAATGTAAGAAGTAAAATTATTCTTGTTTGCAGATGATATTATATAGGAAAATTCTAAAGACTCCACCAAGTATTAGAACTAATAAATTCAGCATAGTTGCAGGATACAAAATCAACATACAAACATTAGTAGCACTTGTACATGCCAACAATGAGCAATCTGAAAAAGAAATAAAAAAGGTAATTCCATCTGCAGTAGCCACAAATAAAATTAAACATCTTGTAATTAACTTAACCAAAGAAGTGAAAGATCTGTATAATAAAAGCTGCACAGCACTGACAAGAGAAACTGAAGAGAACACCAAAAAATGGAAAAATATTTTGTGTTCATGGATTGGAAGAATCAATAATGTTAAAATGTTCATACTACTCAAAGCCATCTACAGATTCAATACAATTCCAATCAAAATGCCAGTGACATCTTCACAGAAGTAGAAAAAACAATTCTAAAATTTATATAAAACCACAAAAGACTGAGAAGAGCCAAAGCTATACAAAGCAAAAAGCATAAAACTGGAGGAATCACATTACCTGACTTCGAATTACACCACAGAGCTTTAGTAACCAAAACAGCATGGTACTGGCATAAAAACAGACACATAGACCAATGAAACAGAATAGAGAAACTAGAACTAAACTCACATACCTACAGTGAACTCATTTTTGACAAAGGTGCAAGAACATACATAGGAGTAAGGACAGTCTCCTCAAGAAAAAGCACTGGGAAAACTGCATATCCGTATGTAGAAGAATGAAATTAGACCCGTATCTGTTACTGTATACAAAAATAACATCAAACTGAATTAAAGACTTAAATCTAAGATCTCAAACTATGAAACTACTACAAGAAAACCTTGGGGAAGATCTCTAGGACATTTATATGGGCAAAAATTTATTGAGCAATACCCCACAAGCACAGGCAACCAAAGCAAAATAGACAAATGGGATCACATCAAGCTACAAAAGCTTTTGCACAACAAAGGAAACAATGAACAAAATGAAGATATAATCCACAGAATGAGAGAAAGTATTTGCAAACTATCCATCTAATAAGAGATTAATAACTCTATAGGAAAAAATCTAATAATCCAGTCAAAAATGAGCAAAATGTTTGAATAGATATTTCTCAAAAGAAGACAAACAAATGGCAAACAGGCATATGAAAATGTGCTCAACACCATTGACTATCAGAGAAATGCAAATCAAAACTACAATGAGATGCCATCTCACCTCAGTTAAAATGGTTTATATTCAAAAGACAGGCAATAACAAATGCTGGAGAGCATGTAGAGAAAAAGAAACTCTTGTACACTGTTGGTGGGAATGTAAATTAGTACAGCCATCTTGGAGAACAGTTTGGAGGTTCCACAAATAGCTAAAAATAGAGTTACCATATGATCCAGGAATCCCACTGCTGGCTATACACCCTAAAGAAAGGAAATCAGTATATTGAAGAGATATTTGCACTCCCATATTTGTTGTAGCATTGTTCATAATAGCCAAGATTTGGAAGCAATCTAAAGTGTCCATCAACAGATACAGGGATAAAGAAAATGTGGTACACACAAAACAGAGATATAGACCAATGGAACAGAATAGAGGCCTCAGAAATAACACCACATGTCTACAACCATCTGATCTTTGAGAAACCTGACAAAAACAAGAAATGGGGAAAGGATTCTCTATATAATAAATGGTGCTGGGAAAACTGGCTAGCCATATGTAGAAAGCTGAAACTGGATGCCTTCCTTACACCTTATACAAAAATTAATTCAAGATGGATTAAAGACTTAAATGTTAGACCTAAAACCATAAAAACCCTAGAAGAAAACCTAGGCAATACCATTCATGACATAGGCATGGGCAAGGACTTCATGACTAAAACACCAAAAGCAATGGCAACAAAAGCCAAAATAGACAAATGGGATCTAATTAAACTAAAGAGCTTCTGCACAACAAAAGAAACTACCATCAGAGTGAACAGGCAACCTACAGAATGGGAGAAAATTTTCACAACCTACTCATCTGACAAAGGGCTAATATCCAGAATTTACAATGAACTCAAACAAATTTACAAGAAAAAAACAACCGCATCAAAAAGTGGGCAAAGGATATGAACAGACACTTCTCAAAAGAAGACATCTATGCAGCCAACAGACACATGAAAAAATGCTCATCATCACTGGCCATCAGAGAAATGCAAATCAAAACCACAATGAGATACCATCTCATGCCAGTTAGAATGGCAATCATTAAAAAGTCAGGAAACAACAGATGCTGGAGAGTATGTGGAGAAATAGGAACACTTTTACACTGTTGGCGGGAGTGTAAATTAGTTCAACCATTATGGAAGACAATGTGGTGATTCCTCAAGGATCTAGAACTAGAAATACTATTTGACCCAGCCATCCCATTACTGGGTATATACCCAAAGGATTATAAATCATGCTGCTATAAAGACACATGCACATGTATGTTTATTGCAGCACTATTCACGATAGCAAAGACTTGGAACCAACCCAAATATCCCTGAATGATAGACTGGATTAAGAAAATGTGGCAAATATACACAATGGAATACTATGCAGCCATAAAAAAGGATGAGTTCATGTCCTTTGCAGGGACATGGATGAAGCTGGAAACCATTACTCTCAGCAAGCTATCACAAGGACAGAAAACCAAACTCCGCATGTTCTCACTCATAGATGGGAACTGAACAATGAGATCACTTGGACACAGGACGGGGAACATCACACACTGGGGCCTGTAGTAGGGCGGGGGGCTGGGGGAGGGATAGCACTAGGAGAAATACCTAATGTGAATGACGAGTTGATGGGTGCAGCAAACAACCCACATGGCACATGTATATCTGTGTATCAAACCTGTACATTGTGCACATGTACCCTAGAACTTAAAGTATAATAATAATAAAAAGAAAATGTCATACATATATACAATACAGTACTATTCAGCCATAAGAATGAGATCCTGTTATTTGCAACAATATGTGTAGAACTGGAGATCGTTAAGTGAAATAAGCCAGGCATAGAAAGACAAATATTGCATGTTCTTGCTTACTTGTGGGATAGAAAAATCAAAGCAATTGAACTCATGAACATGGTAAAAGCATGGTTACCACAGTCTGGGAAGGGTAATGGGAGGCTGGGCCAGGGCAGAGGTGGGGATGGTTAATGGGTACAAAAAAATAGTTAGAAAGAATGAATACAACCTGTTAGATCCATTTGGTCTATAGTGCAGATTAAGTGAGTGACTATAGTCAGTAGGGTGACTATAGTCAATAATAACTTAATTGTACATTTAAAAATAACTAAAAGAGTGTAAGTGAATTGTTTGTAATAAAAGGATAAATACCTGAGGGAACGGATACCATTCTTTGTGATGTAATTATTTCGCATTGCATACCTGTATCAAAATATCTCATGTACTCTATAAATATATACACTTACTTGGCACCCACAAAAATTAAAAATAAAAATATTTAAGAAAAGAAATGCTCTATAGTCATGTACTGCGTAAAAACATGTTGATCAATGGATTGCATATGTTGCAGAAGACGCATAAAAGCATAATACTGAATTTTTGTTGTATCTTTTCCATGTTTAGATGTATAAATACTTACCACTGTGTTATAATTGCCTACAGTATTCAGTACAGTAACATGCTATCTAGGTTTGTATCCTAGGAGCAACGTGCTATCCCATATAGCCTAGGTGTGTAGTAGGCTATACCATCTAGTTTTGTTTAAGTTCACTCTATGATGTTTGTGCATATAATTGCCTAATGATGCATTTCTAAGAATGTTTCCCTATCATTAGCTGACAACACATGACTGTGTGTGTGTATATATATGTATATACAATATACACATGCAACATATATATGCAGTAGTCCCTCCTTATCTGTGAAGGATCTGTTCTAAGACCCCTAGTGGATGACTAAAACTTTAGGTGGTACTGAATCCTACATACACTTTTTAAACCTATACCATACCTACCTATAATAGAGTTAAATTTTAAATTAGACACAGTAAGAAATTAACAACAATTAAAAATGAAATATAATGATTATAAAATATAATGTAATAAAATTACATGAATATGGTCTCTCTCACACACACAAAAGATCCAATTGTACTGTGCCTTTCCCTTCTTTCTATGATGTGAGAAAATATGCTGCCTACATGATGAGGTGAAGTGAGGTGAATGATGTCAACATTATGAGGGTTACTATTCGGTTACTATTGAACTTGAACACAAGTATTTCGATACCACAACAGTCAATCTGATAGCTGAGAGGGTTAAGTAACTAATTGACAGAAAACATCTACAGCATGGATAGGCTGAGTAAAAGGGACAACTCATATCTCAGGCATGACAGAATTTTTTCATTTAGTGTTTTTATACTATGGTTGACCACAGGTACCTAAAACGATGACAAACAAAACTGTAGATAAGGTGGGGACTACTGTATATGATATACATCTGTATATATAATTTTTATTTAAATTTTATAGTTATTTAATGAAATCCATATTCTTATTTATTTTTTTCTTTCTTCTCTCAAAAGCTGAGAGAATATATAATGTTTCCTGCAACGATGGTAATTTTGCCAATTTCTGTTTCTATTTCTTACAAAGATTGTTTTATCTATTTGAAATACAGCAAGATTTTTTTTCCAAAATGGCAGATAAGAGGCTTTTTGGTGCCTCAGCCATTTGGAAATAATGATATAATGTATAAAGGTCAACTCTGTGAGCTTTAATGCATGAAGGAAAATGGGAATCCACTGGAATTGTGAAGGACACACCAGGTCCTGGGGAGGAGAACTTGGGCAAAGAGCCCCTGTGATGGCATCCAGCTGATAAAAGTGAGTGAAGCTCCAGTATGCAAAAGAGGCAGAGAGCCTCCCTCTGTGACTCATCTTTCCTCTGGGGATCCAAGCAATCCAGGCTAAGTGAGAGCACTTTGTTTCTCCGAAGCCGTGGAGCTAACTTGGAGAGAGCCTTAGAAATGCTGTGAAAGAGAAACACTGGGAAAAGCTGCAGGCATTTCCCCAGACCTGGGGTGCTGAGCAGGGTGCCATTTTTAATCCAGGAGCATACAAAGTTAGTCATTCTTTGGTGACCTGGCAGCATGGCTGTGTAGTCATTTTAGTTTTGGGCCAGTGATTGGAGCACTTGCTCTAGAGTGGGGCAGATCTCGTGAGACCCATTCACTATCACAAGAACAGCACAGGAAAGACCTGTCCCCATGATTCAGCCAGAACTGTGGAAAATGCCTTAGCAGTAGGCACTGGAATTGTGCTAGTCCTTGTTGTAGGCCTGGGGCAGGAGAAAAGTTACTAAGGCAGCAGTTTCTCCTGGATGACAAGACTGGTAGCCAGGACCAGCTTGATGACTTGGAATAGGTCTGCATTAGTCATTCTGGGTAACCCAGCCTGCTCCCCTGAGATTGTGGTGCAGCAGGGTCCTCTCTGCTCCACCTCCAGGCAGAATTTGAGGCATTCAGAGCATTTGATTTTCTGGACCAGCAGCCTGGGCATCCTCATTCTTCATGGACATAGATAATGGTGCTGTGGGACACTTTCATCTCTACCTGCAGGCAGAAATCCAGACATTTGGAACACCCAATTGTCTGGACCAGCAGCCTGACCCTCCCCACTCTTCCTCTGCATAGATTGTGGTACAGCATGGCACTGTCTACTGATTGTAGGTCAAATTTCATAGCCCGATATAAAACCTGCCAACAAACATGTATAGGGGTATAGAAACAAACCCCAAAGACCGTACTCAGCATTCTCTATAGTTACACTACATAGGGAGAAAGGGAAATGGAAAGAAGGAAACAATAATATAGGGAAAGAAAGAAAAGGACAAAAATCCTACCTGCATGAAAATAATTACAAAAATTGAAAGTGCTAACATTTCCAGATGAGACAGAACTAGAGTAAGAATTCTGGCAACATGAAAAATCTAAAGTAGTACCACCACCAAAGGATAACACTAGCTCTCCAGCAATGGTCCCTCATGAAAATAGAAACTCAGAAATGAAAGATGAAGAATGAAAAACATGAATGGTGTATTAGTCCATTTTCACGCTGCTGATAGAGACATACCCAAGACTAGGCAATTTACAAAAGAAAGAAGTTTAATGGACTTACAGTTCCACATGGCTGAGGAGGCCTCACAATCATGGCGGAAGGCAAGGAGAAGTAAGTCACATCTTACGTGGATGATGGCAGGCAAAGAGAGAGCTTGTGCAGGGAACCTCCCATTTGTAAAGCCATCAGATCTTGTGAGACCCACTCACTATCACAAGAACAGCACAGGAAAGACTCATCCCCACGATTCAGTCATCTCCCACTGGGTCCCTCCCACAACATGTGGGAATTATGACAGCTAAAGTTGAGATTTGGGTGGGGACACAGGGCTAAACCATATCATCGGCCTCTGGCCCATCCAAATCTCATATCTTCACATTTCAAAACCAATCATGTCTTCCCAACAGTCCCCTAAAGTCTCAACTCATTTCAGCATTAACTGAAAAGTCCACAGTCTAAAGTCTCATTTGAGACAAGGCAAGTCCCTTCCACCTACAAGCCTGTAAAATCACAAGCAAGTTAGTTACTTTCTAGATACAATGTGGGTACATGCATTGGGTAAATACACCCATTCCAAATGGGAGGAATTGGCCAAAACAAAGGGGCTACAGGCCCCATGCAAGTCCAAAATCCAGTGGGGCAGTCAAATCTTAAAGCTCCTAAATGATGTTCCGTGACTCCATGTCTAACATCCAGGTCATGCTGATGCAAGAGGTAGGTTCCTATAGCCTTGGGCAGCTCCACCCCTGTGGCTTTGCAGGGTATAGCCTCCCTCTCAGCTGCTTTCAGGGGCTGGTGTTGGCTTTTCCGGGCACACAGTGCAAGCTGTCAGTAGACCTACCATTCTGGGGTCTGGAGGACAGTGGCCCTCTTCTCACAACTCCACTAGGCAGTGCCCCAGTAGGGACTCTGTGTGGGGACTCCCACCCCTCATTTCCCTTCTGCACTACCCTAGCAGAGGTTCTCCATGAGGACCCTGCCCCATTAGCAAACTTCTGCCTGGGCATCCAGGCATTTCCATACATCTTCTGAAATCTAGGTGGAGGTTCCCAAACCTCAATTCTTGACTTCTGTACACTCACAGGCTCAATACCACATGGAAGATGGCAAGGCTTGAGGGTTGCACCCTCTGAAGCCATGGCTTGAGCTCTACAATGGCTTCTTTCAGCCACAGCTGGAGCAGCTGGGACACAGGGCACCAAGTCCCTAGGCTGCACACAGCATGGGGACCCTGGGCCTCGCCCATAAAACCGCTTGTTTCTCCTGTGATGGAAGGGGCTTATGCAAACGTCTCTGACATGCCCTGGAGACATTTTCCCCATTGTCTTGGTGGTTAACATCGGCTCCTCTTTAGTTTCTGAAGCTGGATTGAATATTTCCTCAAAGAAATGGGATTTTCTTTTCTATATTGCATTCTTAGGCTGTGAATTTTCCAAATGTTAATGCACCTCTCAAATTTTTTTTACACCGTATCCCTTTTGAAACTGAATGCCTTTAACAGCACTGAAGTCACCTCTCAAATGCTTTGCTGCTTAGAAATTTCTTCCACCAGATACCCTAAATCATCTCTCTCAAGTTCAAAGCTCCCTAAATCTCTAGGGCAGAGGCAAAATGCCACTAGTCTCTTCGCTAAAACATAACAAGAGTCACCTTTGCTACAGTTCCCAAAAAATTCCTCATCTCCACTTGAGACCACATCAGCCTGGACTTTATTGTCCATATTGCTATGAGCATTTTTGTCAAAGCCATTCAACAAGTCTCTGGGAAGTTCCAAACTTTCCCACATTTTCCCATCTTTTTCCGAGCCCTCCAAACTGTTCCAACCTCTGCCTGTTAGCCAGCTCCAAATCACTTCCACATTTTTGGGTATCTTTTCTGCAATACTCCACTCCTGGTACCAATATACTGTAGTAGTCCATTTTTATGCTACTGATAAAGACATACCTGAGACTTGGCAATTTACAAAAGAAAGAGGTTTAATGGACTTACAGTTCCACATGGTTGGGGAGGGCTCACAATCATGGCAGAAGGCAAGTAGAAGCAAGTCACATCTTATGTGGATGGTAGTAGGCAAAGAGAGAGCTTGTGCAGAGAAACTCCTGTTTTTAAAACCATCAGATTTTGTGAGACCCATTCACAGGAAAGACCCGCCCCCATGGTTCAATCATCTCTCACCAGATCCCTCCCAAAACATGTGGGAATTATGGGATGAGATTTGGGTGGGGCTACAGATGAGATTTGGGTGGGGACACAGTGCCAAACCATATCAGACTGCAAGTAGGTTTAATGAGATCTAAGACAAGGTTGGGAATCAGCACAGAGAAATTTTTAAAGCAATCCAGGAAATGAGGGAAGACAGAAACCTCACATAAAAATATTAACCTTTAGTGTAAATGGTCTACATGTCCCCACTTAATAGTCACTGAATGGCAAGTTAGATGAAAAAAGAGACCCATCCATCTGCTGTCTTCAAGAGACCCATTTCACATATAACAACACCTAGGTTCAAAGTAAAGTGTTAGAGCAAGGCCTATCATGCAAATGGAACACATAAAAATGCAGGGTTTGCTATTTTTGTGTCACATAAGACAGTCTTTAAGCCAAAAACAGTGAAAAAGGACAAAGAAGAGCATTCCATAATAACAAAGCGTTCAGTTAAATAAAAAGGCTTAACTATTCTAAATATATATGCACCCAACAATGAAGCACCCAGATTCATAAAACAATTACTACTAGACCTATGAAAAGACTTAGACAACCAGACAATAATAGTCAGGGACTTCAACACCCCACTGGCACCATTAGACAGATCATGGGGGAGAAAACTAACAGAGAAATTCTGCATTTGAATGTGACACTTGATCAATTGGACCTAATAGACATCTACCAAAGACTCCACCCATCAAACACAGAATATATGTTCTTCTCATCTGTACATGGAACAAATTCCAAGATGGATTACAGGTTCAGCCATAAAGGAAGTTGAAGTCCCAATAAATTTAAAAAAATTGAAATCATACCAACCATACTCTCAGATCACAGTAGAATATAAATATATATTAATACCAAGAAGATTCCTTGAAACCATACAATTACAGGGAAATTAAATTATTTGCTCTTGAATTACTTTTGGGTGAATAACAAAATTAAGGCAGAAATAAAAAATTATTTGAAATGAAAACAGACACAAAATATACCAAAATATGTGGGATGCAGCACAGTGTTAAGAAGAAAGTTTATAGCATTAAATGCCTATTTCAAAAAGTCAGAAAGATCTCATGTGAATGACCTAACATCACACCTAGAGAAACTAGAAAAACAGAACAAACTAATACCAAAGCTACTAGAAGAAAAAAAACCCACTAATATCCAAGTGAAACTTAAGCAAATTGAGACTCGAAAATACATAGAAAGAATACATGAAATCAAAAGTGGGTTCTTTGAAAGGATGAAGAAGATCTATAGAGTGCTAGGTAGATTAACAAAGAAGAAAAGAGAGAAGATTCAAATAGCCAAATCTGAAATGAAAAAGGTGACATTACAATTGATCCCACAGAAATACAAAAGATCATGAGAGGTGATTATGAACATCTTTAGGCACACAAACTAGAAAATCTAGAGGAAGTGGATAAACTCCTGGAAATAATCTCTCAAGACTGAAGCAGGAAGAAATGGAAACCCTGAACAGCCCAACATTGAGTTCCAAAATTAAATCAGTAATAAAATACCTGGTCAGGCACAGTGGCTCATGCCTGTTACTCCAGCACTTTGGGAAGCTGAGGCAGGCAGATAACTTGAGCTCAGAACTTTGAGACCAGCCTGGGCCATATGGCAAAACCCTGTCTCTGCAAAAAATACAAAAATTAGCCAGGCCTGGTGGCATGGGTCTGTAGTCCCAGCTACCTGGGAGGCTGAGTTGGGAGGATTGCTTGAGCCTAGGAGGTTGAAGCTGCAATGAGCCATGTTTGTGCCCCTGTACTCCAACCTGGACAACAAAGTAAGTCCCTGTCTCAAAATAAAAACAAAAACAAAAACAAACCTACCAACCCCCCAAAGCCCCAGACCAGGTGGATTCACCGCCAAATTCTAACAGACACAGAAAGAAGAGCTGGTACCAATCCTACTGACACTATTCCAAAAAATCAAAGAGAAGGTATACTTCCTAAACTAATTCCATGAAGCTAACCCATTCTGTGATCCCTGATACCAAAATCTGGCAAAGACACAACAAGCCAATATCTCTGATGAACATAAACACCAAAGTCCTCAGCAAAGTACTAGCAAACTGAATCCAGCAGCACATCAAAATGTTAATGAACCATGACCAAGGCATCTTCATTCCTGGGATGCAAGATTGGTTCAACATAGGCAAATTAATTATTGGGGTTCACCTCATAAACAGAATCAGAAACAAAAACTATATCATCATCTCAATAGACACATAAAAAGTTTTCAATAAAATCCGACATCCCTTCATGCTAAAAAACCCTTAAAAAACTAGGCATCCAAGGAACTAACCTGAAAATAATAAGAGCTATCTCTGACAAACCCACAGCTAACATCATATTGAATGAGCAAAAACTGGAAGCATTCTCTTTGAGAACTGGAACAAGAACAGAATGCCCACTATCACCACTCCTACTCAACATAGTACTGGAAGTCCTTACCAGAGCAATTAGGCAAGAGAAAGAAATAAAAGGCATCCAAATAGGAAAAGAAGCATTTAAACTATCTCTGCTCATGATATGATTTCATACCTAGAAAACCCTAATGGTTCTACCAAAAGGTTTTTGGAAGTGATAAATGACTTCTGTAAAGTTTCAGGATACAAAATCAATGTACAGAAATTAGTGTCATTTCTATACACTAATAACATTCAAGCTGAAAGCCAAATCAAGAATGCAATCCTATATATAATAGCCACAAAATATACCCAGGAATACATCCAACCAAGGAGGTGAAAGATCTCTACAAAAATAATGGTAAAACACTGCTGAAAGAAATCATAGATGACACAAACAAATGGAAAAACTTTCCATGTTCATGGATTGGAAGAATCAATATTGTTAAAATGGCCATACTGCCCTAAGCAATCTACAGATTCAATGCTATTCCCACTAAACTACCAAGGTCATTTTTCACAGAACTAGAAAAAAAAACTATTTTAAAATTCATATAGAACCAAAAAAGAGCCCAAGTAGCCACAGCAATCCTAAGCAGAACACAAAACAAAACAACCTAAAAACAAAAAGAAAAAAACAAAGCCAGAGGCATCATACCACCCAATTACAAACTACACTATAAGGCTACAGTAACCAAAACAGCATAGTACTGGCACAAAAATAGACACATTAACCAATGGAATAGAATAGAAAACCCAGAAATGACACTGAACACCTACAGCCATCTGATCTTCAAAAAAAGTTGACAAAAATAAGCAATGCAGGTAAGGACTCTGTATTCAATAAATGGTGCTTGGATAGCTGGTTAGCCATAGGCAGAAGAATGAAACTAGACCCCTACCATTTACCATATACAGAAATTAACTCAAGATGGATTGAAGATTTAAATGTAATACCTCAAGCTATAAGAATTCTATAAGAAAATCTAGGAAACACCATTTTGGACATCAGCCTTGGGAAAGATTTCGTGATTAAGTCCTCAAAAGCAATTGCAACAAAACTGAAAATTGACAAGTGGACCTAATTAAACCGAGGAACTTCTGCACAGCAAAAGAAACTATCAGCAGAGTAAACAGACAATCTACACAATGGGAAAAATATTCTCAAAGTATGCATATGACAAAGGTCTGATATCCAGAATCAATAAGAAATGTAAACAATTGAACCAGCAAAATCCAAATAATCCCATTAATAATGGGCGAAAGAAACAAACAGACACTTCTCGAAAGCAAACATACACATGGCCAGCAAGCATATGAAAAAATGCTCATCATCACTAAGCATCAGAGAAATGCAAATCAAAACCACAGTGAGATACCATTTCACATCAGTCAGAATGGCTAGTAATAAAATGTGAAATAAACAGCAGATGTTGGCAAGGCTGTGGAAAAAAGGGAACTCTTACACACTGTTGGTAGGAATGTATATTAGTCCAGCAACTGTGGAAAGCATTCTGGAGATTTCCCAAAGAACTTAGAACTATCATCAGTCCTGTTACTGGGTATATACTCAAAGAAAAATAAATTGTTCTACCAAAAAGACACATGAACTCCTATGTTTATTGTAGCACTATTCACAGTAACAAAGACATGGAATCAACCTAGGTGCCCTTCAACAGTGAATTGGATAAGGAAAATATGGTACACATATACCACAGAACACTATGCAGTCATAAAAAAGAATGAAACTCTATCCTTTGCAACAACATGGGTGCAGCTGGAGGCCATTATCCTAAGTGAATTAATGTGGAAACAGAAAACAAAATATACATGTTCTCATTTATAAGTGGGAGATAAACAATAGGTACTCATGGACGTTAAGATGGCAACAATAGACACTAGGGACTCCAAAAGAAAGGAAGGAGGGAGGGGGAAAGGATTGAAAACCTAACTATTGGGTACTATGCTCAGTACCTGGATGATGGAATCAACTGAAGTCCAATCTCAGCATCATGTTTTAAGGAGGTTCTTGTAGACATGGGGTCTATACTAGTTTCTTATGAGAAGAATATGTGGGTACTTCAGGGAAGGTGACTAGGTGAATGTGATGTTTGAATTACAGATTGAGGGAGGTTTATATTTTTCTGGGTTGTCCAGCAGGAGAGGAAAAATATTTTAGAGAGCAACTGACTCCCCGTGTCAAGGCCTTTTGGGGAATGATGTGTTGTTTGGGGTGGATTATTAAAGAGTAGAGGTACAGAGAGAGTTGGAACAGGTGAGAGGTGGGTTTGCTGTTCACAGGGCAGAGAGAGAAGAGTGAGTAGTCAGTGGCTATTCAATATGTGGAACAAGCTGTCATGCTGAGCTGTGTTTCATGATGTTTCAGAGCAGAATAGAGGCGAGTCTTACCTTATCACGGCGAAAGCAGAGGTACTTTGTTTCAAAGATGAGAAAATTCAAGCTCTGAAGGAAATGGAACCTGGCTAAGATCACACAACTGTGAAGTTTTGAGCTGAGATTTCAACCCAGGTGTGTCTCCCTGGAATGGAGCCTCATCAAGGCAATGCCCTGTGGCGATAGGCGGTACACGGCCAAGCTGCAGGAAAGGGACACAAAGCAGAGAAATTCTTGTGTTGGACAGAAAAATGGCCATCTGTGCAGCAATTTTCGGGGGGATGGATGTCTGATGGGGGTGCTAGGGTAGAGGCAGCGCCGGCTGGGCCAAGGTCCTAGAACAAGTGTACTCACAGTCATACCTGTGGGGTATAGGTGCCAGAAAAACATAACCATTCAACAGAGTAGTTAGAGTGTTTTTAGCTCCTTGTTAAGAGCTTAGTACTGTGATCATGAGGATTTATACAACCATCACTCAGCATTTTAATTTAAACATTGGAATGCACATGAGATGACAAGCCCCCTTTCCTATGAATGTTCTAGAGGAAGGTGGCATCAGATGGGAGGAAGACAGCACTCAGGAGGTGTAAACTGAGGGTGGGGATGTGGAAACTTGGTCTGAAAGATCTAAGGTTTTGGGAGTGGGTGGCAGATGGAGTTGTAGGGAAATGTGAGGAGACTTTGGGAGCCTTAGCAGCTGGTGAGGTTGGGAGGTTGGGGAAAGATCTTTATAAGAGATTTCCACCTTGAAAAATTCCCCATAGTAGGTGTGACCCAGGAACAGCGTGGGAAGCAGTGTGACAGACGCTGGGCTGTGAAGTCTCCATCCTTGTTACCATGGCATCTGCAGAAATGTTGTACTATATACAATAGCCTCCTGAGAGGTTTAGGGGAAATAAGAAAAATGTGGTTATGTTCTGGTTTTGGTTTGCATCATCCCCAGATGCAGAAAAATGTGGGTAGATGAATAATTCAGGCAGAACCAAAAATCAACTGGAGGAAACAACAACAACAGTGAACTCAAAATGATGAGTATGCCAAAGGAACACGAGAACCAACTGAAAATGTTTCCAGTGCCCAAAGTTAGAGTAATCTGAGTAAATACATAAATAAAGCAATATTGAATTATAAATCAAAGTATAAAATAAATAATAATGAGTTCATACTGATGTAAATAACGATTAAATGAGTGGAGAAGAGACAAATGTCTCATACAGAAGAATTTTAAAAATTTATATAGATATTTCACCCTCAAGGAAGTGGAGCATATTCCTTACTACTTAAGTATGAGGGACACACATGTCCTTCCAAAGAGTAGTGTATGGAAGTCAGGCAGGGAGAATGAGTTTACACTTTAGAAACATGCAAAACACTCTCACTAGGTGACCAAGGTTAACATTAAAAGTGACAAATTATGTTGATAGTACCATTTATATGATGTCATAAGAATGGTGCTTACTTCTGTGGTCTTCCTTCCCCAAACTCTTAACTCCAGTCTAATCTTGAGAGAAATGTCAGACAAAGCCAAACTGAGGAATATTTTACAAAATACCTGACTAGTACTCCTCAAACTGTCAAAAATACCAAAAACAATGGAAATCTGAGAAACTGACACAGTCAAGAGGAGCCTAGGGAAACATAACAACTAAGTGTAATGTGGTTCCTGGATGGCATCCTAAAACAGAAAAATAACATTAAAAGTAAGGAAATCTGAATAAAGAGAAAGGACTTTATTTAATATTCACCTATGTGAATATATCAATATTTACCCACAAATTATAACTCAACATATCATACTAATGTAGGATGTTAATAATATGGGGAAACGTGTGGAGTATATATAATATCTTCACTTTTTTGGCAAATAGAAGACTATTCTAACATTAAAGGTTTATTAAAAAATAAAATGACAGATTTTTGCCATAACATATGAATAATTACACTAAGTATAAATGGTCTAAGTCTACCATATATAAGACAAAGATTAATAGGATGTAAACAAAAAAATGACCCAACTGTATGTTGTTTAAATACATTTATTTCAAATATCACAATATAAGTAGGTGAAAGCAATATAGCAAGCAAACATTAATCGAAAGCAGGAGTAACTGTATTAATATCAGATAAAGTAGACTTCAGAGCAAAGAAAATTGTCTGAGATGGAAAGGGATATTATTTAATGATAAAAGGGTCAATCTTTTTAGAAGACATAGTAATCCTTAATGTTTATTGACCTAATAATAAGGCTACAAACTATATGAAGCAAAAAGTGATATAACTTAAAGGAGAAATAGACAAACTTACAATTATAGTTGGAGTCTTTAAAATCCCTTCTCAATAACTGATTAAACAACTTAGACACAAATTCAGCAAGGATATATAGAACAATTCAATGCCGCCAACAACCAACAAGGTCTAATTGTATTTATAGAACACTCCTCTCAACCACAGAAGAATACACAGCCTTTTCAAATTACCACAGAACATGTTACCAAGATAGGACATATCCTTGGCCATAAAACAAACATCAACAAATTTAAAGGAATTAAGACTGCTTTCTTTATCACAATGGAATCGAACTAGAAATCAGTTACAGGAAGACAATGAGAAAATATCCAAACACTTGGAAACTAAACAGCATACTACATAATAATCCATGAGTCAAAGAAGTCTTAAAGGAAAACTTAAAAGATACATTGGACTGAATAGAAATGAAAATGCAACATCTAAATTTGCGGTATTAAGCTAAAACAATGCTGTGAGGGAAATTCATAGGACTAAACACTTATATTAGAAAAGCGTAAAGTTCCAAAATCAATAATCTAAGTCCCTCAAGAAACTTAAAAAAAAAAAATCAAAGTAGACCTAAAGCAAGCAGAAGGAAGAAAATAATAAAGATAAAATTATAAATTAACAAAATTAAAAACAAAATTTTTTGAAAATCAATGAAACAAAAACTGCTTCTTTGAAAATATCAATAAAATTTGCAAACTTCTAGCATGACTAAAAAAAGATGACACAAAATGCTAATATTAAGAATGAAATAGCAAACATTACCACAGACTCTGAAGGAATGGAAAGAATAGTAAGGAAATACTGTAAGCATCTTTACACCCATCAATTTAGCAACTGAAAAAATGGACCAATCCTTAAAAACACAAACAACCACAATGCATTCATTATGAAATGGATAATTTAAATAGCCATGTAATTATTATGGAAATTAAATTCATAAGTAGATACTCCTCAAAAAGAAATCTCCAGGTTTAAATGGTTTTACTAGAGTATTTTACCAGATGTTTAAAATAGAATTAACATGAATTCTACAAAGTCTCTGCCAGAAAGAGAATAATCTTTTATGAGACCAGCACAACATGATACCAAACCAAATAAGACTAAAAAAAGAAAACGACAGATCAACATCCTCCTCAAAAATAATGCAGAAATCCTTAATAAGACATTAGTGAATATCATTTAGCAATATATAAAAAGAATTATACACTATGACCAAGTATGCTTTATTACATGGGTCAAGGTTGTTTTAATATTGTAAAATTAATCAATAAAATCATATTAACAGGCCAAGGAACAATAACATGATTTTATCAACAGATTCAGAAAGAGCATTTGACAAAATCCAACACCCATTCATGACAAAAACTCTCAGAAATCTCGAAATAGTGGTCAATTTTCTGAAATTGATAACAAATATTTACAAAAAACTTAATGGCTAACATTATAGTTAATTACTATGACTAAATGTTTTTCCCCTAAGAACAGAAAAAAAAAAAAGGTAAGAATGTTTTCTCTCACCACTGCTATTCAGTGGTCATGCTGGAATTTCTGGCCAGCACAATAAAGCAAGAAAAAAAAAAAGGCATACAGATTAGGAAAAAAAAAAGAAACTGCCCCTGTTTGCAGATGGCATGAATGTGGAAAATTCAATTAACCGAACTCTCTCAGAATTAATTAGATAAGTTCAGCAGTCTCAGGACACAAGATCAACATGCAAAAATCAACTCTATTTCTATATTCTACCAGTGAACCTGTTGAAACTGAAATTAGAATACCATTTCATCATTAACCAACCAACCAAACAAAACACACACAACTTAGTTGAAAACCTAAAAAACATGTCCAGGACCTTTATGCTGTAAACAATAAAATGCCGATACTAGAAACAAACAAACAAAAATCTAAATAGACATACTGTGTTTATGGATTGAGTCAGTAAAATAGAGATGTCAATTATCTGCAAATTGATATTCAGGTTTACTGGAGCATTCTCTTCTTCCAGTGTTAACTTAATTTCAAAGGGGCTAAAGACCCAGACAGCAACTTCCTGCCTTACTCCCACAATCCTAAATTTTTAGCATATTTTTATAGAAATGATTATGAACAAAAGGACAAAGAAATTACTCTGTATCTCAATCTGTAATTTTTCTCAAAGCAAAAGAGTTGGAAGGCAAAGTTTCCCTCTCAGTAAAGTTATTTAAGATCAAGTCGGAAACCCCTTGGTGGTGGAGTGGGGGAGTTATGGCTGTTCTTTGACTATCCTTCCCACGTTTATCTGATCTTGAAAGGTAATAATAACCAGAAACATCATCATCATCATCATTATGATAGCCACTTTTGCTATGGGCCCACAACCTGTGCTAACTACTAACCCCATAAGGCCAAGAGAACGTACAAAAATTGCTCAGATTCATACGGATTGTTAATAGCATCAGGAAAACTCGAACTTGGGTTTCCATGACTACAAAGCCAGTGACCAACACCAGTGGAAATCGTTAGAAGTATATTTGTATTTATTTTTATCTTACCTATTTCTTCTGTCCATTTCAATTGTTTGCTATATAGTTACATAACATTAACACGATTATATATTAAATTAATAAATAATAAATTAATGGAAATTGAGATTAATTAATTAAAAGTGAGATTTTAAAAGGTTTCCTTTGTACAAAGTTATATAAAATCTGGAAAACCACTCTACACTGCACTCTCCTGCCCTCTTTATGCTGGTCTCTATGTCCTTATATAACTCACCTGTATATTTCATCCATCAACACCCCAGTGATGAGTAATAATTCTAATACGCAAGGTCTGTAAGTGAGAAAGCTGAGCATTATGATTAAATGGCTCTACATCTCCATTTTTCAAAATGTGTTTGTTAACATGAAGCAGAACCATTTTCTGCACCCACCTTAGAGGTCCCAGTGTGTAGTGCTCTCCTATCTGAGTTGTTTTCTTCAATATTTGGTGTGATTAACAGTGGGGGTAGGGCTCACACTCAAAACAACATACTGCTTTGGCATTTCTCCTATGAATTCTTGAAGCAATGAAAATCAGAAAAACATTGTCAGGATAGGGTCATAATAAAAGGCCCTATTGAATGCTGTTCTCCTGAGCCTGTAAATTCAGTGAAGTTTATTGTTCTGATCTTGAGTCCACAGATTATGCTGTTTGATTTAAGGCACTAAAGAAGCAGTCAGTTTGAGCAGCAGTAAAATGTCTGCAGAATAAACAAACTCATAAACTGGCATTCTACAACTTCCTTCCACTGCACTATGTCGCCATGGTTGTTTCACTTCAGGATTACAGTGGTAAAATGATGCAAAGTACAGACTGACTTCTAGGATTTAAAAAGACAAAATTAGCATTTCGACAATACCTAACAAATATCTCCTAACTTAAAAATTTTCAAAATATTTCAATGATTTATCACTTTCTGTGGTAATAAACACAATGGTCCAGTGGTATTTTTAGTGACTTGGGCAGCTTTGTAGTCTGTGAGCAAGTGCATTTCAAGCGATTACTGCAACAGGATTGTGCTGTTCTTGGCTACTGCTGTGATTAATTGATATTACCCAGGAAATGCTCAGCTGAAGGTAAGAGATTCTGGCATAAATGTGGCACCATAATTTGTAATTGGTGTGTGTCTTCCCTATGTATCTCCTTAGCATCCCTTTCCTTTTAAGCAGCTACAGGGCCCTTTTATAATTCAGCATCTGTGTAAATCCGAGATTCTCTAGTCTTTTGTAAAAGCCCAAACCATTTGAAGAGAGACTGTAGGTGTCCCAGAGGGGTTAGAGTAAAAGAGAATGACTGAGAAAAATGAGAAAGAAAGTCAAGTTTTCTTCCCCAGCCTGAGAAGGATATCAGCAGCCGAGAACAGTGCTCAGCGTTTTGGCTGTGCACCAGGAACGTGGGAAATTGTTGGTTGGCTAGGATGAATATTAAGATTACTAGGCTCAGAGCCCAAGTATTCACAGCCCAGCCCAAGAATATGTGTCCCAAATGTGTCAAAGGAGCACCAGAGCCACTGAAGGAACCTTATGTGTGCAAAGCCAATAAATACGTTGATGGTTTCCAGTGTGGATAGATGACTGGACTGGAATGGTATCCTCAGTACCTTTAAAGTGTGCCTTGGGGACAAGCCCAGCACATTTAGCTTGGGAACTGGAAAATGATTGGAAGTGATTTCCCGAAGTCATGATGAAAGCTTGCATGCCAGAATTTGCAGGCTGTTGTTCACATCAGCTATAAGATATTCTTTTCTTATGCCCTTAAGATCTGCAGCAATCACTATCTTCCTAAAGACATTCACTTCTATGATAATACTTTCCAAATCTCTTGCAAAATACATCTTTTCTGTTGTACCTTAGATTCCACTTATGACTTGGTTTATGTTCCATTTCAAAACACTTTGTGGTATTCTTTTTGATATTGCTTGCATTGTGTAAGTATGTATATTGCCTGCTTTTAGCATTATTTATCTCCGCCTTTTACTGGGGAGTCTGATAGCTTATTCTGTTTATTTTATTTCCCAGTACTTGAAAAAGAGCCATAAGGAGCAGCATGAGGGGGCTTATATTAACATACACTTACTGACACTGAAAAGAGCAGAAGAAAAGCAAAAGATGAAGACCAAATGCCAAGATTGTTTTTCTCTTATAACCTAGAACATATGTGTTATAGTGGGCATATCATATTTCATTGAATCTATCTAAGGTATTGTTGATTGTACAGTCATTATTTTAGGTACTAATAAGAAAGAAAATATGCTGCCAACAAAACTGATACAATGCTTTCTTATCACTTAAAATTTTTATTTTATACTTATTGGAGGAAATCTTATACTTAACTATAGACTTTTATTGTATGTCACTCTTGTATATGCATAAAAAAGAAAGTAAAAGTGAGATAAATGAGTTAACCTACTCTGAAGCTTCTTCACTTCTAGCGTCTGACTTTCCTGAATTACCTTCTAACTCAGGGTCATCAAATTCGTGGGCAACATTTTTCTAGCGAATGCCCCATTATTATCTTGGAGTTCTCTCCCAGTAAGCTGACGTTGCCAATTTTCATGTTTGCTCATGCCAAAGAAATGGCAACTACATCATAATTGTCACCTGCCTGCAACAATCTTAAGATGCCATATTGTAATGAGCACTTCTGTTTTAATTGTATTACATATTTTAAAAGAATATGTGCATTAAAACTAAGGAAACATGGAATTAACAGTCTCCATAATTTGTTATAAAATAGATTCATGACATAGGAAAATTATTCTGTAGGATTAAAAAAAGACCTTTTATTTTGCTTTCTTCTTACATTTTTATTTTCAAGGCAAAATACAAAGCCTTTTCTTTGTATTTCATTTCTTTAAAGCTTTCAGAAAGGTTATAGCCCACGAATATGGTGAAATGATTTGCCACTGCAATGGTTTAATCAAGATTCCCGTTTACATTAGGTGATAACTATTTAAAATTCTCCCATTGTTGTTCTGTAGATACAAAGGATGTGATGAGAAGTAAATGCAAATAAAGGTTATAATATGTTCTTCCTGGACTCCCAAAAGGTAATCTTTCACACTGATTTTGAGGAATACCATCCTAAATGTAAAGATGGTGCTCAATCCGATGAGAATCCTTGTTTCTTTCAGAGAAAGTACAGTTCATCTTTTTCTCAGTTTTTTACTGGCGTCTTAATGCTAGAGGGTTAATTTGTTTCTGCAAGTGAGCCTTTGATTACCAGAGTGTAACTTCCTCATGTGGCAATAGTTACTCTTAGGAAAAGTTCCCTGTGAAGTTAATTTTTATAAATTGAGTCTGGCTCCCCGCTGACTTCATAAAATGGAAAATTTGTTTCTCTTGGGGCAGAGGAGAAACATCGTCCTTAGATGTAATAAAATTGCACTAAAGTATAGAGAAAATCTTTGAAAAGCCTATATTTAAAAGAAAATCATTACTTTTATGCTCAAATAATGTTACTCAAAATGAGATCAAGTCTTGATTGCTAAACAATATAGCTCCCTCTCTGGCTGTTGATATTCCTAGTACAATATTAAAAGGTCCAAAAGAGAAAAGAGAAATAATAAAGATATCACCTTCATTAACTAAATGAAAATCTTTTCTATTTGCTTTTTTGCCACTTTTCTTTCAAGGCCCAGTTTAAACCCCAGCTACTTAATATGCTCATGTTAAGATTACACAAAAAGGATCAATATTGAAAACAATATAATCAGTCTATGTGTATAATGTTCAATATATTTTACTGAATTAACTATTAGATAAGTAAAACTCTTTCTCTTATTTATGCAGTTAGGGTCTTTGAAATGACGAAAGTATCCCTTAGGATCCCTCACTGAAAGGGCAAAGAAGTGAGAAGAGTGTGGTTCCTATTTTTTAATATTCATTTTGTTTCAAAGTGTTGGCTAGATAGTGGCTATATAATGAATTTGAGTGTATCAGTAGCTGGTTAAATCTTTAGAGGACAGTTTTATAAATTAAATTATTAGCTCAAAGTGATAATTTTTTTAACTTTTAAGTTCAGGAATACACGTGCAGGTTGATTATATAAGCAAACTTGTGTCATGGGGGTTTGTTGTACAGATTATTTGTCACCCAGATATTAAGCCTAGTACCCCTTAGTTATTTTTCCTGATCTTCTTCCTCCTTCCACCCTCCACCTTCTGGTAGGCCCTAGGGTCTGTTTTTCCCCTCTATGTATGTATGTGTTCTCCTCATTTAGCTGCCACTTACAGGTGAGAACATGTGGTATTTGGTTTTTTGTTCCTGCATTAGTTTGCTAAAGGATAATGGTCTCCAGCTTCATCTGTGTTCCTGCAAAGGATATGATCTTGTTCTTTTTATGGCCACATAGTATTCCATGGTATATATGTGCCACATTTTCTTTATTCAGTCTACCATTGGTGGGCATTTAGGTTGATTCCATGTCTTGCTATTGTGAATAGTGCTGCAATGAACATATGCATGCATGTGTCTTTATAACAGAATGATTTACATTCCTTTGGGTATATACCCAGTAATGGGATTGCTGGGTCGAATGGTATGACCCATGTGACTTGTGTGAGATGAGATCTTGTTGTGGTTTTGGTTTGTATTTCTCTAGTGATCAGTGATGTTGAGCTTTTTTTCATATGCTTGTTGGCCACATATATGTTTTGTTTTGAAAGGTGTCTGTTCATGTCCTTTGCTTACTTTTTAATGTTTTTTTGTGTGTAAATTTGTTTAAGTTATTCACAGATGCTAAATATTAGACCTTTGTCAGATGCATAGTTTGCAAAAATTTTCTCCCATTTTATAGGCTATATGTTACTCTCTTGACAGTTTCTTTTGCTGTGCAGAAGCTCTTAAGCTTAATTAGATCCCACTTGTCAATTTTTGCTTTTGGTGTCTTTATCATGAAATCTTTGCTTATTCCTAGGTCCAGGATAGTATTGCCTATGTTGTCTTCCAGGGTTCTTATAGTTTTGGGTATTATATTTAAGTCTTTAATCCATCTTGAGTTGATTTTCGTATACGGCGTAAAGAAGGAGTCCAGTTTCAATCTTCTCCATATGGTTTGCCAGTTATCCCAGCACCATTTATTGGATTGGGAGTCCTTTCCCGATTGCTTGTTTTTGTTAGATTTGTCAAAGATCAGATGATTGTAGGTGGCCTTATTTTATCGGTCCTTATTTCATCAGATGGCCTTATTTCTGGGCTTTCTATTATGTTCCCTTTGTGTATGTGTCTGTTTTTTGTACCAGGACCATGCTGTTTTAGTTATTGTAGCCATGTGGTATAGCTTGAAGTCAGGTAGCATGATGCTTCCAGTTTTATTCTTTTTGCTTAGGATTGCCTTGGCTGTTTGGGTTCTTTTTTGGTTCCATATGAATTTAAAAATAGTTTTTTCTAGTTCTGTGAAGAATGTCATTGGCAGTTTGATAGAAAGAGCATTGAATCTATAAATTGCTTTGGGCAGTATGGCCATTTTAGCAGTATTGATTCTTCCTATCCATGAGCATGGAATATTTTTCCACTTGTTTGTGTCATCTGTGATTTCTATGAGCAGCAGTTTGTAGTTCTCCTTGTAGAGATCTTTCACCTCCATGTTTTGCTGTATTGCTAGGTATTTTATTCTTTTTGTTGTGATTGTGAATGGAATTGCATTCCTGATTTGTCTCTCAACTTGACTATTGTTGGAGGATAGGAATGTTAGTGATTTTTGCACATTGATTTTGTATCCTGAGACTTTGCTGAAGTTGTTTATCAGCTTAAGGAGCTTTTGGGCTGAGACTATGGGGCTTTCCAGATGTTGAATCATGTCATCTGCAAACAGGAATAGTTTGATTTCTGTTCTTGCTATTTGGATGTTCTTTATTTCTTTCTCTTTCCTGATTACTCTGGCCAGGACTTCCAATACTATGTTGCATAGGAATTGTGAGAGAGGGCATTCTTCCTCATCTTGTGCTGGTTTCCATGGGGAATGCTTCCAGCTTTTGTTCATTCAGTATGATGTTGGCTGTGGGCTTGTTATAGATGGCTCTTATTATTTTGAGGCATGTTCCTTCAACACCTAGTGTACTGAGAGTTTTTAAAATGAAGAGGTGTTGAATTTTATTGAAAGCTTTTTCTGCATCTACTGAGATAATCATGTGGATTAGGTCTTTAGTTCTTTCTATGTGATGAATCATATTTATTGATTTGAGTATGTTGAACCAACCTTGCATCCCAGAGATAAAGCCTACTTGATCATTGTGAATAAGCTTTTTATTGTGCTGCTGGATTGAGTTTGCCAATATTTTGTTGAGGATTTTTGCATTTATCTTCATCAAAAATATTGGCCTAAAGTTTCCTTTTTTTGTTGTGTCTCTGCCAGGTTTTGGTATCAGGATGATGCTTGTCTCATAGAATGAGTTAGGGAGGAGTCCCTCCTGCTAATTGTTCTGGGTAGCTTCAGTAGGAATGTTACCAGCTCTTCTTTGTATTTCTTGTAGAACTTGGCTGTGAATCTGTCTTGTCCTGAGCTTTTTTGGTTGGTAAGCTGTCAATACTGATTCAGTTTCAGAGCTCATTACTGGTCTGTTCAGGGATTCAATTAATTCCTGGTTTGGTGTTGGGCGGATATATGTGTTCAGGAATCTATCCATATCTCCTATTAATAGATTTTCTAGTTTGTGTGCATAGTGTTGTTTGTAATATTTTCTGATGGTTATTTATATTTCTGCGGGCTCTGTGGTAATATACTCTCAAAGTGATACATTTTTAAAGCTTTCGAAACATTCTGGCAGTGTATGAGTGCCCATCTCAGAAAATATCCACCAATATTGATAATTATCAAGTGTATTAACTTTTGTCAATGTAAGTTGAAAAACAAAAGTCTGTTTTAATTTGTATTTTGGAATTTTACTTAACTGTATATTTCAAATCTTTTCTTAGCCGTAGTAACATTTGTGCATATGTTCTTTCATATGTTGGGCATTTTTTTTCTTGTGGAAGCATTAATATATTTTCTACTTGATTTAAAGTATCTGTGTTATTATTATTGTTAGCATTTTATATTAATTTTATAAATAGTGAGGTATCCTTAGATAGAAAGTTTTTAATTTTCATACAATGGTTTTCTTGTTCTGGCAACATGCTGGGAAAGCAAACCTGGAACCATTTCAATTACAAACTGAAGAAATGGCAGATTTAAATTTAATGTATAGCTAATCTCATAAGAAAAAAAGGAAGTTCCATTTTCCAGAAACAAAGAAGGTGCTGAAAGTCAGAGCATCAAACCAGTTAAGTGAGGCCGTGTTGGCCTGTGGATGATTATCAAACCCCCCGTGCAGTCCAAGAGAATCAGGCTTTCCTTTCCCTATAGGAACGGAGCACTAGGCCTTTGACTGATGGAGATTTGGGACTAAGATCCCTGCACAAAGACAGAACATCATCTGGAGGATGAATTTTCAGGGAAAGGAGAAAAAGAAAACTTCTGCAAAATAGCCTCTTGAGAGACAAGGAAGTTCTTTCTTTACTGGAAAGATGAAAAAATTTCCACGAATAAACAAAACCCTGAGTCTGTGCTTAATTTATGCTGCCTTACCTAGTCTATAGGAATTCTCCAACTGGGAACTCAAATTGGACTCAGGCTAATTATCCTAAAGCTGCAGAGAAGCTAATGTTCTGGAAGACAGAGCCACAGGCTAGAAAAGTTGACCTATCCAGTAGAAGTCAGGAGAGAAAAAATAAAAAAGAAAGAAGCAACAAAGAAAATACATGGTAAATAGAATGTACAAAATAAGATAGTAGAAATAAATGCTATGTGTAAGTAATTGACATAAACATCACCTCACAGCAGTAAAAAGACAGAGATCCTCAGATTAGAATAAAATAAAAGAATATAGTGTTAGACTACTTCAGAACTAATATACAGTGACATAAATTTCAGGAGAAAAAATGGAAGAAAGCCGTGAGTCTGGATACAGCAATATGGTAAAATAATGTAACTTTAAAATACTTTCACTTTAAACACCTTAGGTCCTGGGTAAAGTTATCATTTGATATCCATCAAAGAAAAGAGAATAGATTGGTGCAAAAGTAATTGCAGTTTTTGCCTTTATCTTTAATGGAAGAAAAACACAATTACTTTTGCACCAACTAATATGAGAATGCCAGAATCTAAGAAAAAACTTAAAACCATAGAAGGAAAAGCAAATGCTCAAAATTTGGTGGTTTTTGCAGTGGTTTAGGGGCAGTTAATGGTGTGGTCATGGTCATTTAAGGGATCCAAGGGCAATGCCCAGTAGGATAAGATGATCAGAACCCTGAGACTGTGCTGAATTTATGCTACCTTCCCTAGGCTGCAGGAATTCTCACACTGGGAACTTAAATTGGACTCAGGCCATGTGTTGGTAGGTTTTCACAATAAAATGTTTGAAAAGTGTAAGAAGCCAGATATTTGGGTTCTCAAACTACTAATAAAAATTAACTTCCAACTTAGAATTATTTACCTAAAACTTTCATCAAATGGTCATTCAAGTTTGAGGGCAAAATGAAGATATTTTCAAGCAAAGGCTGATTATATCACAAACAGAAGTTTGCTGAATGGATGCCTGAGGATGTACTTCAGGGAGAATGAATTAAACCAAAAAAAAAACCATAAAATGTAAGAAGTAGTGAAAAGCAAAAGAATATTTTAAACACATGCATTTCTATCCTACCTAAAACTCATAAGTAGTTTCTAAGAGTGCCTGTTTCTCCATACGTTTTGCAGTATTCAATCTTGTCAAATTTGAGGTTTGAGTTCTTAACTTTTATTTATATATACTTTATTTATATTATATATACTTTAACAATAAAAGAGGTTGGGCATTTAAAGCTTCTGATTTCAGGTAATTTTTTAAATTTTCTTTTCTGTAAACTGTAGGGCCTTAACCCAGATATTTTTTCTGCTAATTTATTAGGGCTTAAGTTTGTAATTGATTTATGAGCTATTTAGTAAATTACTTAGCTCATTAACCTTTATGTATATCGTAGATATATTTTCCTGGTTTGTCATTTACCTTTTTGTTCTATCTATGGTATTTTGCCAATTTTTACTTTCATATATTTAAATTACTCAAAACATCTCAAAATTTTCCATTGTTGTTTTAATATGGTACTTAGAAATCTCTGACCTTCCCAAGAATATAAGTAAATTCAATTATATTTAATTCTAACGTTTTTCTATTTCATCTTATAGATCTGAAATTTTGATTAATTGGAAATTATTTTATTGTACAAAGTGTGGTAGGGGTCCAAGTTAATTTTTTTCTTCGTTGTGATTGCACTTATTCAAATTGCATAATAGAAATCCATCAGTGAATTAGAATTCATTTTACAAAATTTTCTCTAGTGCCAAAATGTCTATAAAGGATGGGCCTTCTGTAACGTATGCCAGAACTTCTATTTTCATGCTCCCCAAATTAAAATAAAAATCTTTTTAAGTAATGTCAAGACTTTAAATATTAAGGATTACAGATACAGTTGGAGGACTAACTAGTTAATACATGAAAACACTTTTGACATACTGACAATGACAATGTATCTTTATAAGGTAATGTTAGGACAAAATTTAATGTTCTGAAATTGGATTTGCATTGCTTCAGTTTTATTTTCAAATACGCATGAATGTATTACTTTTACAGAAGCCAAAAATGGGAAGAGTAAACACAGACTATTGAAATCACTTTGCACTTAGTTATTAAATATATCATTGACTGTTAATTTCACTGCATGAGTTATGCATTCACAAAAATTCCTTGGAGAGCTGGATTCATCAAAGGTTAACGAGCAGTAAATTTTCATGGTGGGAAGTGTGACAAGTGTTTTTTTGGTCACTGCCTCATTTGTATTTCTAGTGGTCTCGATAAGTTGGGGAATGTTTTCCAAATTAATATAACTTTCCCTTTTCATTCCATCTTCTAAATCTCATAAAATCATACAAATAAAGTTATACTTTTATGCTTACACATATTTTTGGATTCTTAATATTTTCATTGTCACTTTTGTACCTCAATATAAGTAACAAATGGGGCTTATGAATTTAGATATCAATCTGAGATACGTTTAACTTCCTCACTTTTGAAAGCTGCTCATTAGTATTCACCTAATACTAAAGAAGGATCTTCTACAATTCTCTGGAGTTTTCTCTCTGTGAAGCTTTTCTTCTCCAGTACTTCATCTTGGCTTCCTCAGACCCCCAAGTCCATCTCCTTATCGAGCATACATGGGGATCTTACTGGGTATCCCCATCCATGCTGTGACTTAGAAACTTTTTCCAGGCAGTAATTTAAGGGAATCAAAAGACTCATTTTTCCCCATACCTCAGGGATTACTGTCCTTCATTGCCTGATGTCTAACACATTACCTTTCATTGTTACATGTATTTGTTTTGATAATTTAGAGGAGAGGGTAAATCACATCTCAAGTTAACTGGAAGTGGAAGCTGGCTAATGGTTAAAATACCGGGAAGCTTTTAAAATAGCATTTGACAAGCTAATGATAAAATTTATTTGGAAAGTCAAAATACCTAGAATAGCCAAAAATGATTTTGAAAGAGAACAAAAGTGTACATTATCTGATCTGAAAACATTCTAAAGCCAAGGTAATCAAAATAGTATGGTATTCATTAAAGGATGGACAAAGAAATGAGTGAAACAGATTGAATTATTTTATTTATTTATTTATTTGTTTGTTTATTTTTGAGACAGAGTTGCTGTGCTCTTGTTGCCCAGGCTGGAGTGCAATGGTGCAATCTCTGCTCACTGCAACCTTTGCCTCCCAGGATCAAGTGATTCTCTTGCCTCAGCCTCCCTAATAGCTGGGATTACAGGTGCCCACCACCACATCTGGCTAATTTTTTGTATTTTTAGTAGAGATGGGGTTTCACCATGTTGACCAGGCTGGTCTCCAACTCCTAACCTCAGGTGATCCGCCCACCTTGGCCTCCCAAAGTGCTAGGATTACAGACATAAGCCATCACTCCCGGCCAAAACAGATTGATTTATAAGATTGGTTTCTGGAAATGAGATTCTGGAAATAAATCCTTATATTTATGGTCTTTTGATTTTTAATAATAGTGCCAAGGAAATTTAATAGGGAGAGGATATTATTTTAACAAATAATGCTGGGATAAGTGGATATTTACCTGCCAAATAAATGTGTTTAGACCCTTACCACATACCACACATACAATTAACTAAAAAGTAATTATGCTAAAATATAAGAGATAACCACTAAAACTTAGAGAAAAAAATAGAAGAAACTCTTAATGATCTTTGGTTGGGTAAAGAGCACTTAATATGACACAAAATAACAACCTGGCAAATTAAACTTTATACAAATTTTTAAAGTTTGTGCCTTAAAAGACACCTTCATCAAAAAGGTAAGCACCAAAAAGTCTTGTGTTTTCTACCAAAAAGGAAAGACAAGCACATACTTGAAGAAAATATCTGCAAATCATATATCTGATAAATGTATTCAGAATATATAAAAGTTCTCACAAAGTAAAATTAAGACAATTCTATTTAATGCTTCACTGAAGATATGCAAATGACTAATAAGCATATGAAAAGATGCTCACCATCATTAATCATTAAGAAAATGCAAATTAAAATCACAATGAGATAGTACTACACCCCTTCTAAAAAGGCTGTAATAAAAAAATACAGTCAACACCAAGTGTTGGTGAGGATATGGAAAAACTGAACTCTTACATGTTGTTGGTGTGAATGTAAAATGTTGTAGCCACTTGGGAAAACAACTTTGCAGTTCATCAAAAGTTAAACACAAAATTTCCATATGGTCTAGCAATTCTACTCCTAGGTATCTCTCTAAGAGAAATAAAAACATTTGTCCTCATAAACACTTGCACACAGATAGTGATAGCTGTATTGTTTATAATAGCCCCAAAGTAGACACAATCTTAATGTACCACAACTGATTTATTGATAAATACATGTGATACATCCATACAGTGACACATTATTCAGCAATAAAAAAAAGGAACAAACTACTGATACATGTGATAAACAAGGCACTTCAAAAACATTTTGCTGGGGAAAGGACACCCTTTTCAACAAATGGTGCTAGGATAATTGGCTAGCCACATGTAGGACAATGAAACTGGATCCTCATCTTTTACCTTATACAAAAATCAACTCAAAATGGTTTAAGGACTTAAATCTAAGACCTGAAACTATAAAAATTCTAGAAGGTAACATTGGAAAAACCCTTCTAGACCTTGGCTGAGGTGAGGATTTCATGACCAAGAACCCAAAAGCAAATGCAATAAAAACAAAGACAAATAGCTGGGACTTAATTAAACTAAAGAGCTTTTGCACAGCAAAAGGAACAGTCAGCAGAGTAAACAGACAACCCACAGAGTGGGAGAAAATCTTCACAATCTATACATCTAACAAAGAACTATATCCAGAATCTACAATGAACTCAAATCAGCAAGAAAAAACAAACAATCCCATCAAAAAGTGGGCTAAGGACATGAATAGACAATTCTCAAAAGAAGATATACAAATGGCCAACAAACATATGAAAAAATGCTCATCACTAATGATCAGAGAAAGGCAAATCAAAACCACAATGCAACACCACCTTACTCCTGCAAGAATGGCCATAATCAAAAAATCAAAAAACTGTAGATGTTGGCATGGATGCGGTCATCAGGGAACACTTCTATGCTGCTGGTGGGAATGTAAACTAGTACAGCCACTATGGAAAACAGTGTGGAAATTCCTTAAACAGCTAAAAGTAGAACTACCATTTGATCCAGCAATCCCACTACTGGGTATCTACCCAGAAGAAAAGAAGTCATTATACGAAAAAGATACTTGCACACGCATGTTTATAGCAGCACAATTCGCAATTGCAAAATTGTGGAACCAACCCAAATGCCCATCAATCAATGAGTGGGTAAAGAAACTGAGATATATATATGTGTGTGTGTGTGTGTGTGTGTGTATGATATACTATTCAGCCATAAAAAGGAATGGGTTAACGGCATTCGCAGTGACCTGGATGAGGTTGGAGACTATTATTTTAAGTGAAGTAACTCAGGAATGGAAAAGCAAACATTGTATGTTCTCACTGATATGTGGGAGCTAAGCTATGAGGACACAAAGGTGTAAGAATGATACAATGGACTTTGGGGGCTTGGGCGGAAGGGTGGGAGGGGGCGAGGGATAAAAGACTACAAATAGGGTGCAGTGTATACTACTTGGGTGATGGGTGCACCAAAATCCCAAATATCACCACTAAAAAACTTACTCATGTAACCAAACACCATCTGTGCCCCAATAACCTATGGAAAAATAAAAAATTAAAAAATAAAAAGAAGAGAAAAAAAGAATTAAAGTTTTACATAATTTTTATCATTGTAAAAAAAACCCCATTTTGCTAAGTGTAGAAAGGCCAGATACAAAGAATGCTTATAGTACGATTCCACTTATATAAAAAGCTCCATAAAATGCAAATTGGTAATGGCCTGAGGCTGCGGTGGGATGGCGGGGAAAGAAGGTCTTAACTGCAGACAGGCATAAGAGAACTTAATGGGTGTGGTGGATGTTCTAAAACTGTATTGTGATTACGGCTGCATCATTTTATAAATTTACTAAATGTCATTGAATTGTACACTTATAATGGAAAAATTTTATGGTATGTAAATAAAGCCTCAGCCAAACTATTTTTTGAAAAGAGAATTAAAAGCTGGAAGATGTGACCCAGCAAAACACCCAGAACATTTCCTAAGAGTATCTTTGTCTTGCTGCAAGATTTGTTTAACCAAGTGGGAGCCTACCACTTTTCTTATTGTTTCTAATGTAGAAAAGCAGAAAGATTGAGTCTCTATGAAAGATGTGTTATCGTAGGACATGGTGGTAATGTTGGGAAGGTGTGGGGAAAGGTGGGAAAATTAGATGGAAAGATAGGAACCTCATCAGGCGGAGCTAAATTTCCATAAGAGAAGTGAATATATGGTCCAAATTCTTGGAATGTTGCAAAGGTATCAGAGGCAAATTGGTCAAGTATTGAATTATTAGAGGATGAAGAAAGCAGGAAACTTGTAATGTGTTTTACAAAGATTTCCATTTAAAGAAATTATAGAGCAATTTATTTTGTAACTGAAACGGGTAAAATGAAATGGAACCTAAGGCCTTCACATAATTACTTTAATGACTATGGTTAGACAAAACTTTGATCAGCATTTACTGTTGAATAGAAAAATTTCAAGAAATGCTTCTGTGAAATTAAAAAATATAATATCAATCACACAAATGTGAGTCAATAGAATTTGAAATCGGACTGGCTGTTAGATGAAGTTATGAATTTTCTGTCTCTTTCTTGTTACAACTTTTGTTAAAGGGGTAAATATGTGATTGCATTTAAATACCACTGTTTTTAAGGAAGGACACTATAAGTGAGTTATAACTAAATTGGAAAAGGGATTATCTTTCTCATGCCATTTAATTGTATTTTAATAGTTTTCAATTGAACAATTAAAATAAGATTTAACTACTAAAATTGATATTTTGTAATCAGGCCTGTTTATTATCTGATTAATTCTGTAAAGAATTTGACAGATCAAATTATGACAGAAATGACACCATAAATAAGTAAATCACTTAAATATCTTGCCCTAATATTTCATTTGACATTTAAAGCACATTAAAACAAGAGATTGAATCATTGGAAATTCAATATATCTTTAATCTAATAAAAGCATACATCAAAAGCCCTCTTCCTTTTTTGAAAATTGCTTCATTTTAAGAAGGGTAGAGATACTAATCTGACAATCACATATGAATAGTGATACCACAATTGTCATCAGTACAAGTGATTTTGTATTTTACTATTCATTATCTGACTTTCTTGTAGACTACTACTATTTAATTAAACATACTATTTGCTCAAGATAATTAGCAAATAGACTTTCTCTGGATATTTTAGATATTTCAAAACCATTTATATTTAACAAGTTACCATAATTTTATTTGGAGAGAGATAACAGAAAGAAATCTTCCTATATGCAGATAATGTTGAGTTACTGTGGTTAATGATATTTTAAACTGGCATTAGTAAACTACAAGAACATCTTGTGAGACTCTAAGAGAAATGAGAAAGATCTGTTTCAAGTTTGGAAAACATGCAATAATGTAATAATGTGTAACATAAACAGAATATTAGACAACAATAGAGGAGTATAAAAAGCAAACAGAAATGTAATGAATATGGATAAACTCATTTCATACAACTGGCCTATCGTTACCTTTTGATAACAGTCTCTTTCTTCACAGTACTTCCAAAGTTTTAGGTAAGTTTTGGGAATACCAACTTCAAAATGGGTACATCATTTCACTAATTAAACATTTAGAGTTAAAGTAAAAATAACCAGGCATGGTCTTACTAGAGGATGGCATAAAAAGGGATATAGAATAGTTAAGAAAAATTCACAGTAATAAAATATGGAAAAAAATTCTAAAAAATAGTGTATCACACAACTGTACATTTATTAAATATAAATTTCCTCTCAGCATCTATATATGAAGATCAATTATTTGAACATAAAGGAACATAAAATAAAAATAAAAAGGAATAATAATTCAGGTATTAAGTAAACTGGGTGGTAAGGAAATGACTGTAATTGAAATTTTTTCGGGAAATGTCAAATTATTCATCTGAATTGAGTCCATGATATATAGCAGTCTGTGTTCTGACTTCTGGTTATAGGATCTTTAGTTAAGAAAGTTCTAATATCTGGTTAAAAATAAGTGCCAGAAGTAGTAGTGAATAGAGTTATTCAGAAAATAATAACTACAAACGACCAAAAATCACAATAAAAGTGTGTAGCTGAAAGTGTAATCTGGGGACTGTCTAGCTGGTAGCTGACAAGGAGTGTTTCAAGGTATTATCCTCGAAAAGAAATGGTAGCTAACAAAGAGTGGTATTCAATATTTGAAAGTAAAAAAGCAGTAATGGGCCAGGCGCTGTGGCTCAGGCCTGTAATCCTAGCACTTTGGAAGGCGGAGTGCGGTGAATCACTTGAAGTCAGAAGTTTGAGACCAGCCTGGCCAACATGGAGAAACTCCAACTCTTCTAAAAAAAAAAAAAAAAAAATTGGTAATGTAATCCACAATTCCACAATTATAAATGAAGTTAATTTTAAACAATAAAATATTACTAAGAAAACTGTGGTGAAATCATAAAACGGAATGCCAATAATGTGAATTCCAAAAGGAAGTTTTTGACTATAATTCAGCTTTTTTATTTAAATTTTTTAAAAAAATCAAGAATGTAAGCTAATTACCAAATGCCTTCCTACATGTATTAATACAAAGCTAATATTTATCTTCTTTAATGGATTGTTTTAAGAAGTGATATTAATACATATTCTAATATTGGACCATCCTTGCACGAAGTCCTTTCAATTGGACCTCTGAGCTAATCCTACTTGTTCATAATGTTTTTCATAATTTTCTTTAGGTTATCTTTGCTAGTGTTTATTGAGACATTTTAGGTCTGTAATAATTCATTTTGTCAATGTTTTATTTTTATTTTATAAGGTGTTTTACATACATGTTCATTATTATTATTAGTGCCTATTTAATGTGAAAATAGCTAAGGGAAGTTTATTATTCCTCTCACATTTAATGTGTTTCTGTCAATTTGTTTCATGTATTTAAAAAAATCTATTTTGATATAATAGTATTCAGTTCATAAAGATTCACGGCAGTTCTATCTTCATTGTGGAGCTTCACTGCATCTAGAATGCTGCTATTTCTTATCAAAATTAAAATTTCATAAAGCCCTTAAACCTTTTTTCTCACATGCTACAATATAAGCATGAGCATATCCTTCTTAATTTATTCCTGCATATTTTGTGGAACCAAATGTAAGACGTCACGTGCTTCTTGTTACGTTCTTTTTGTACCGGACCCTTCAGAGTAAGCAGAGACTTTTTATTCCTCTGATCAGTTATTTGTATTCTCTTCTTCCTCCTCTGCCTAGGATGAAGAGATAAAGACTTAACATGAAGTATGAAAAAACGTGTTTGTAAATAAAATAATTAATTGTGAATATTCACAAAGGACGTGGCAAGTTGTATAGACCATCACCAGAGCATTTTTAGAAATGAAAATATAAGTATGAACAACTTCAACTTCAATCTGGAAATTCTTCCTTGGAAAGATATTGTTGCCGTAAGGTACATTTATGCATTTAAGGCTGTAAAAAACAGTTCAGTTTATGTTAAAAATACAGCTTTATTTTATGCTGCAGTATTGGATTCTGTATTTCTGAGCTGGGCTAGCCAAGTGTGGACTTTGTTTACCACGGATTTGAAAGCACTCTTTACATAAGCACATGCAACATGTCTATATTGTAGATTGTGGGTGGGTTGCCCTAGTTTATAGAGATCTCATTTATCTGTTTACGATTTTTGATTAAAACTTATGAGTTGCCCAATCAACTTCCTTAATAGTCAAATGAGGAAGGAGTCCAAATCATTTAAGACAGAATAGCACTAGGGGGAGCAGAAATAGATGTAACCTCTCTATGCTTTTTAACTAAACAAAGTATGTGTATTTAAGGAAGTTAATGCCACCCAACTTGGTAGAAGATTACGTTTGTCATAGGAGATTGAAAGAACACAATATGCATATTTTGGCACATTTCTAAATCCAACTTACACATACAATTCTCTATACATTTAGATTCCAACTTTGTTTATGGTTAGAATATAAGAATTATGAAATTTAAAAATAAGCTTTTAAAACTCAGGAAACTACTACACTATTGACCACAATGCTTTCCTTGATCAGATTCTGACCAAGAGTTAACCTCAGATTTTAGTTTATATCAGAGCTGTAAATCCTTATACTTCCTCCTGCCTACAACAGACATACTGGGTATTTTGTTCTCATCCTTTCATAAGTTTTATCTTTTTTCTTCATCTTGGTGATGCAAGCCGCATGTCTATTTAGTGTAATAAGCATATTCTGTGAAAGAATGAAAACAAAGAATAATGCATTATTTTTCACCATTACAGACTTTATGCATTTCTTAAAGAAAAAAAGGCAGAAAAATCCAGACTGTAATATGCAACAGGGTTTATTATTATTTTGCCTGACAATTTTCTATGAACATTTTCAAATAGAAAAGTTGAAAGAATTTTACTGCAAATGCCCACACATTCACCAGTTAGATCCTACAAATTAATATTCCACTATATTTGCTTTATTATGTATCTGTTTATCTCTCCGTTCTTCTAATTACCCATCAGTCTCTCTTATTTTTAAAATGCATTTCAAAGAAAGCAGCAGGTATTAATATAGCTCAATCCTAAAACCTTCAACAAACATATCATTCATTCGATTTTGATATTTGTTCATAGTATTATTTTTGGAAAGATAAAATTTATATACAAAGAATTTGAAATATCTTAAGTGTATATTCTCTGAGTCTGGGCAAATTTGTACTTCTGTGAAACCCAAAATTCTATCCAGATATAAGACGTTACCCCTGTATTGTGTCCTGGGGCTGCCTTTTTACTACAGCCTGGGTGGCTTACAACAGAAATGTATTATCTCACAGTTCTGGAGGCTACAAATCTGAAATCAAGGTGTGGGTGGGGCCATGCTTCCTCTGAAGGTTCCAGGGAGGAATCCTTCCTTACCTCTTCCTAGCTTCTGTTTCCCTGGTTTGCAGCTGCATCACTCCATCTCTGCCTCTGTCTTTACATGGCCTTCTTCTCTGTGTGTCTCTTTTCTTATAAAGGACACAAGTTAGTGGATCTAGTATCCACCCAAATCCAGTATGACCTCATCTTAACTTGATTACATCTGCAAAGATCCTATTTCCAGATAAGGTCACACTTACAGGTACCAGGGTTTAGACTTCAACATGTCTTTTTGAGCAACATAATTCAACCTACAGCAACTGTCACAGCCCAGAAAATTCCCTCATGCCCATTTCCAGTCACTCACTGCTCCCTTTCACTCTGAGGCAACCACTGTTCTGACTTATTTCCCCCCTTATCATAGATAAATTTATCCTGGCCTAGAACATTAGTTAAATCAAATAGAATGCACACTTTTGTTTTTACAGCAGAGGCTTGAAAGTACATTCATTTTTTTTTTCATTTTTCAGCTGGGATTCTTATAACACAGCAAACTCTGGCTAAGTTAACTACAAAAGGAATTTATTCAAAGAAAGTCAGGTATCTCACAGAACAGATGGGTCAGAGCAGCAGAGTTAGGAAATGGATAGAGACCAGGGCAGTTCTGGAATTTAAGTAGTAGAAAATATTCAATCAGATGATAAGGATACAGCCATAAGGAAAAATAAGCTTCACGTTCTTTCTTTTTTTCACTCTTGATTCCACATGAAGCTTAAGATTTAAAGTTCCAGAAATTAAAGAGTCTTATTGGCATGGCTTGAATTACATGACTCTCCCTTGACTATGAGGGAGTATATTAACCGGTATTCTTGGTTACAAAACAAAGCTCCTCTAGGTAGTTCAAGCAGAAAAGAAATTTAAAAGAGGAAGTTAATATCTTAAAGAATCTCTAGGATGGCCAGAGCCTCAGGTTTGAAAGCTTAAGAGCCAGGAGCTATGCACAAACCACACCAGCACTGTTCTAGGGAAGATGCCAACGCTGCTGGGACTTGGAGAAATCATGGAACCACTTACACTGGATGCTGGATGTCAGACAACTAGCACTTGCTGTCTCTAAAAGCCAGGAACCCCTGCTTCCCCTTTAGTCCAAAAGAGGATTCTGTGTGCCACTTCCTTATCACATTGTTCTCAATCAAATCAAACTCTCATGAAGGTCAATCAAATGATGATGCATAAGTGGGAAGTTTATGCCTCAGCAGCAAGGAGGCCTGAGACAGTGAGTTCTGGTGGCTCTCCTGAGGAGGCAGTGCTCTAGCCCAGGAATTACCACCAAGATTAAAGTTATTCAAAAGATGCTAGGTGACCGCCAGACACATCTCTCTGCATCACATAAGGGTATGGGATCTTGTCAAATCACCAAAGACACAATGACGGGAAATTCATAATTATCAAAAAGAATCTAGGGCTCTGTCACAAGGAGAAGAGGTGCTCTGTTGGCCAAAAAATAACAAATATGGACTGTATAGGATATTACCATTTGATACAACGTCAGAGTTTGTCTAGTCCAATTTCATTCCATATAAATGGATGTTTCTCTAATTGTTAATTTTCTGAAGCTCAGGGAATCCTTGGGAATAATGCAATTTATGGATCCCCTCTTAAGAAAAGTACAGATACCCTTACTGGTGTTTTTTGTTTATTTTGAAAAAATGAAAATACCCATTTGTTGGTGAATCCAAAGACCCGATTTTGTCACATACTCTGAATTTAAAGGCCAAACAATTTGAATATCTGGTACTTTCCTACTGGTTTTCTGATGTTCTTAAACTCTATATAGGTTAATGCCATTGTCTTTAATACACACTTTGGCATAGTTTATCTAATTTTGTTAGGCATTTAAAAATATTAAATAAAATAAACAATAATTAAAAAATTATAAATACAAATTAAATATATGGCTTGAGCCCATATTTCCTTTATTTTGACCCATTTTTTTCTTTTAAGTCCAGTGTGAGATTTTTAATAAACTCCTACATAGCTGGTTCCTTCTATGTATTAAAAATGATAGTTAACATTTATTGAGTGCACTGTTCCAACAGGAGAAAGGTAGCCAGGCCATCCTTTAAATGAGTAATTCCTATATAGCCTCACTGCTGGAGAAATCACAAAAGAATGAAAGGTATTATTTTTCCTTTCCTTTTTTCACTCTGCTTGGGTATAGGAGAGAGCGGGGAGTGTGGTAGAGGGGTTTTAACATCCTTCCTGTTTGAGGGATGAAGAAGCAGAAATTGGCCAAGCACCCGAAACCTGAGTTCCCCCAGGTTTTCATTTACAAGAGGTAGCCTAAGAGGAGAGGTTTCTCCAGTGATGCTGCTGGAGGCAGACGTGGTCCTTCTTGGGGAGGGAAGGAAGGTCTAGATAGGGGAAAATAGAGATGATTGAGAAGGGTGGTTTTCATAAAGGGCCAGGGCCTGTGCACAATTCTAATGAAGCTGGATACATGTCCTAGAGAGAGGGGTGCTGATAACTGATGTCTGAGAAGCTGGGGTAAGGTGTCTACTCCTCTTGCCATAAGGAGAACAGAAGCACCAGTTTTGGCCAAGACATCTCATTGATGTTGTTGTGTGGAAGACCTGAAAGTTTCTTCTATTTTCTGACGCCTTTTATGTTTAGAACTTTCATATGTCCTATGGGGGAAGGGGGAAAGAAACCAGTGCTATCTTGGAGCCAGTCATACTGGTTCAGGAGAGCCCATGTTAAATTTTCAGGGATTTTGTGGAGCAGTTGTTACACACAGCCATTATTAAAAATTAAATCATATAAATTTATAATGAAATAGGTTATATTAACTACAAAGTCAATAAATACATAAAACTCATCACTTCCTAAGTACTTGACTATATTTTACTGTTACCTGTGTTCTTGGTGTGATTTACTATATCTGAATGGTGGTAACACTATAATGGGGTGCTACTGAACATTTTTTGGCAACTCCATGTGCAGTGAGGTCACTTTGGTGGCTTGATATCAGCTTCGGATGGAGTATTTAGACCAAAATATTGACAAACCTTATATATCAGGATTTGATGTATCGTTCTAGATAAGAAGTCAGCAAACTATGGAGCACAGGCCAGATCCAGCCCACTACCAGTTCTTCTTTCTCTCTAATTTTCTTTCTTGTGGAAAAATACACATAACATCTTAACCATTATTAAACGTACAGTTCAGTGGTCTTAAGTACACTCATATTGTAGTGTAACCATCACCATTCTTCATCTCTAGAACCCTTTTCATCTTGCAAAACTGAAAGTCTACTCTCATTAAATAGTTACTCCCATTTCCCTTACTCCAGCCCCTCCAAAACACCATTCTACTTTCTGTCTCTGTGATTTTGACTACTTTAAGTACCTCATGTAAGTAGAATTATACAATATTTGTCTTTTTGTGACTGGATTATTTCACTTAGCATAATATCCTCAAGTTTCCTCTATGCTGTAGCATATGTTAGAATTTCTGTCCTTTTTAAGGCTGAATAATATTTGATTGTATGCCTATTACATTTTGATTATCCATTCATTTTTTGATAAACCTTTGGGTTGCTTCTACATTTTGGCTATTGTGAATAATGCTGCTACAAAAATGGGTATACAAATATCTCTTTGAGACCCTGCTTTCAATTCTTTTGGATATAAACCCAGAAGAAAATTGCTTAATCATCTGTAATTTTATATTCAATTTTTTGAGAAACTGCCATACTGTTCTTCATTATACAGTGGCTGTACCATTTTACATTTCCATCAACAGTACACAGTGGTTCCCAATCTCTCCATGTGCTCACAACACTTGTTATTTTATGGTTTGTGTGTGTGTGTGTGTGTGTGTTTATAATAGCTATTCTAATGGATGTGAGGTGGTATCTCATTGTAGTTTTGACTTGCATTTCCCTAATAATTAGTGATATTAGGCATCTCTTCACTTACTTATTGGCCACTTTTATTTATACTTTGGAGAAATAGCTATTCAATTCCTTGGCCTATTTTCAAATCGAGTTATTTGTTGCTTTCTTGTTGAGTTTTAAGAATTATCTATATATTCTGGATATCTATCCCTTATCAGATATTTGATTTGTAAATATTTTCTCCTATTCTGTGTGTTGTCTTCTTCCTCTGCTGATAATGTCTTTTGACACACAATATTTTAAAATTTTTATGAAATCCAATTTGTATTTTTCTTTTGTTGTCTGTGCCTTTAGTGTCATATCTAAGAAATAATTGCCAAATTCAAGGTCATGAAGCTTTTGCTCTATGTTTTCTTATAAGTTATAACTCAAAAAATGAGGATGTCACCTCTTTGAGTCAAGGATGAGGATGCAAGAAGAATCATGGAATGAAAGAAAATCTAAAATGGGAATTAATGTATATTCCATTGATGGAAAATTGTCCTGACAGTAGTTAGCTGCCTGGACCTCTCTGAGTGTTGCACACACTGAGGATTGTTGTAGGCTGAATAATGCCTTCCAACAATATCAAGTCCTGATATCTGGAGCTTGTGAATGTTTCCTTATATAGAAAAATAATCTTTTCAGATGTGATTAACTTAAGACTGCTCAGTTGAGGAGATTATCCTGGATTATTTTGGCGGGTCCTGAATACAATCACAAGTGTCCTTATAATACAGGCATAGAGAGATTTGACACAGACAGAGAGGAAAAGACAATGTGACCATGGAGGCAGAGATTGGAGTGATGCAGCCACAAGCCAAAGAATGATAGCAGTCATCAGAGGCAGAAAAGACAAAGGACGAATCTTCCCCTAGAGACTTTGGAGGGGATGTGACACTGCCAACATCTCAATGTCTGCCAAATGAAACTGATTTCAGACACCTGGCCTCCAGAGCTGTGAGAGAATAAATTGCTGTTGTTTGAAGCCACCAAGTTCGTAGTGAGTTGTTACAGCAGCCCTGTGAAGCCAATACAGAGCTCAACATTGCATTTGCATCAGGAATATTTGAAGGTCAGCAGTGGCCATTGGCAGAAAGCCTGATGAGGCAATGTGCATGCTGTTGAGCCCAGGCCTAGCCATGGCCATTTGTTTATGAGTCTATTGAATGATCACCTAAGTGTCTAAGGATGAAGACTCACTGACACTCATAGAACACGTCATTATATGGGGAGTATCACAAGAAACACATCTATTCTTAGTCTTTAGAGCAATGGCAAGAGATTCATCTACATTCCTTTCTTCCAACCATTCACATCTTGTTCTTCCATGTCTTTGACTGCTCTGAGCAAACCACCACTGCTCATGAATCAGTGTGGATTCTTATCTGAAGTTGTCTCTCCAATCAGGAAAAGGAGAAACCAGAAAGCATCACCAGATCCTACTCAATGGGCATTTATAATGTACTCACTATCCTTTAGAGCTACCCAGGAATGAATCTGTAATCCCGCCATGGCACTTCCAATGGGGCCATCTTACTGTGTTGAGTATGAATTGGAAAACTACAGCCATGGGCCAAATACGGCTAGTGGCCTGTTTTGTATGGCCAATGAGCTAGGAATGATTTTTATATTTAAAGGGCTGTAAAAAAACCCATAAAACCAAACTAAAGAAAACAAAAACAAAAATAAATAATATGTGACAGACTGTATGTGGCCTGCAAAGCTTAAAATATTTACTCTGACTCTTTACAAAAAATGTTTGCTGATTCCTGATGCACAGCCATCTGCAAAATAGGCTCCTTTTTAAAACATCCTGACTAAACTGATTATAAGGTACTTTGAGCTTCATTAGATTCTTCACTAGGTCCTAAGGGTTGAGAAGCAAAAATCTGCTCTATAGGTTGGACTATCCAGAAATCTTTATTTTGCTCTGATATCCAAAGTGATAGGAAGCCTCTAAAGTGGCTTCTAATAATCTCCCACTTCCAGTATTCACTCTTTCCCTTAAGTAATTCCCTCCCCTTGGTTGTGGGCTGGACCTAATAACTCACTTTCTAGTAAAACAAACAAACAAACAAACAAATAAACAAAGAAACAAAACCAGAGAGAAAGGCAGCTCAAGTGATGGAATATTACTTCCAAAGTTAGGGTACAAAAAAAAATGCTGGAAAGAAAGTTACCATGTTGTGAATAGCAACATATAGAAGCACATATAGCCAATAGGTGGCCAATAGCCAGTGAACTTGAAAGACAGACTTCTGAGGCTTGCAAACAGGCTCATGAATGAGCTTTTAAGAAAATCAACACCGCATGTTCTCACTCATAGGTGGGAATCAAATAATGAGAACACATGGACACAGGAAGGGGAACATCACACACGGGGAGGCCTGTTGTGGGGTGGGGGAGAGAGGGGAGGGATAGTATTAGGAGATATACCTAATGTTAAATGATGAGTTGATGGGTGCAGCACACCCATCATACATGGCACATGTATACATATGTAACTAAGCTGCACGCTGTGCACATGTACCCTAAAACTTAAAGTATAATAAAAAAAAAAGAAAATCATCCCCAAGTTGAACTTTGCAGCCCCACCAAACACCTTGATTGCCCCCTTATGAGAGACCCTAAACAAAAGGACCCAAGGAAGAGGTTCCTGGATTTCTGACTCACAGAAACAAGAAAATAAATTTTCATTATTCTAAGGTCTTAAGTTTGGGGCTAATTTGTTATGCAGCAGTACATAACTAATAGATTAAATCAGAGATGGAAGTATTTGAGATCATTTGCTCAAAGGAACCCAAATTTGTTGTATGTTGCTTCTGAACTTCAAAGAGACTACCCAATATTCTGTTTCTTTCTTAGAAGAAGGAAGTGCAAAGAAGAGCAAAATTTCCTTCATTGTGTAGGAGTATTGCAACATACTCAGACACTGGGCCCACTGGAATTGCATTGAGTTGACAAGCCTTTTTCATTTTTGTAAGACAATTTCTTATGTTCTAGCAATATGCATCTTACCAAAACATCTACAGAACCTGTTGCTTCTGACTGCAGGTCCTAGCTATATGCTGTCATTAACATGGTGGATAAATATGTTATTGTATATGATTGAGACATGGTTGAAATGAAATGCCTGCAACCTAAACAGTGGCACTTTGTGAAAGAACTGACATAATCTTGTAGCAAGGTGATGAAGTCCTGCTAACTCTTCCAGGTGAATGCAAATGAATTCTGTTTGTTTGTTTGTTTGTTTATTGGGGTAGAGAAAGAAAATCATCAGCTAAACTAGTTGCTGCATTTTTGTGTGCTGGGAGTCATATTGGTTTATTCCAAGAAATATGTTAAACCTGGAAGAGTAGCTACAATTGTTCTCTCAAGTGATTAAGATTATGATAAATGATTGTCATTTTCCAAGATTCATCTCTCTTTTTGATTGAAAATAAATTACATTTATCTATCTATCTATCTATCTATCATCTATCTATCTATCTATCATCTATCTATCATCTATCTATCTATCTATCATCTATTATCTATCTATCTATCTATCTATGTATTGTTATAACCACTGTACTTCAGCTAGCCTATTGAAAGAAATAGGTCTTTGCCTGGTCTATGTGTGCATTGCCTGGTCAATGCACACATATTTATAGGTTTGGCCTGATATGAATGGAACAGGGATTTAACATGCTCGGTATTTTCACTTTTAAAAATACATCTTGTGCTGGGCATGGTGGCTCATGTCTGTAATCCCAGTGCTTTGGGAGATTGAAGCATGAGGATAGCCTGAGCTCAGGAGTTTGAGACCAGCCTGGGCAACATAATAAGACCTTATCTCTACAAAAATTACAGAAACATTAGCCTGGCGTGGTGGTCTGCAACTGTGGGCCCACCTAGTCTGGAGGCTGAGGTGGGATGATCACTTGAGCCCAGGAGGTTGAGGCTGCAGTGAGCCGTGATAGTGCCACCGCACTTCAGCTTGGATAACAGAGTAAGACCCTGTCTCAAAGAAAAAATAAAAAAGAAATATATCCTATGAAAACTGGTTACAAATACAGATACATTATTCATATATAAAGATCCTCAGCTATTCATAAGAGTGACATAATGGAAACAACTTGTAGCTCTAACTATTAGGAATTAGTTAAATTAATTATAGAATAACCATGTGATGGAATAAATGCCATGGTGCCATTGAAAAAATATATTTTCTACAAAAAATTAGCTGGGCATGGTGAGATTGCAGTGGGCCGAGATAATGCCACTGCACTCCAGCCAAGGTAACAGAGTGAGACTCTATCTCAAAAAAAAAAAAAAAAGAAAGAAAGAAAGAAAGAAACAAAGGAAAGAATATTTTCCAGATGATGTCATTTTAGCCCCAAACTGAGATAATATGCAAGCCAAAAATTATTATACACAACCCAGAATGTTATTTACAAATATATAAAACACATTTTACATATTTGTTGTAAAAGACATTACCTTTTTAGTAAAAAGAAAGAATATTTACTATTATCAAATTAAAAACTGAAGATGTAAAGATCAGGTAGCATCTACTGTGATGTGCTAATGGTCTGAGTAGCCTCGTGTGGCTAGAATTAAGGGTTATATTTGAAATAGTGGGAGATACGCACGAGCTGGTGGTGAGGCCAGATGGTTGATCATAGCAAAGCCAACCATGATCATCACGTATTCCAGTCTTTAAAAGCACTGTTGTTTTCCATCTCTATATTTGTTCATTTCTTCTTAAATTTTAGACCTAGCTACTGTGACACTTAAAAAGAATATTGTGGCTAATTTAATTTATTCACATGTAAAACAGGAAGCATTCCTACATATTTGACTTAAATAATATTCACAGAGTGAGACTATTTGTGTCTCCTAAGAAATGTTTTGAGAAGAGATTCTGTATGTGATTCTCTCTCCTTCATGGTCAATAGAAAAGAATTCAACAGGTCTGGGTTTGTGTTCTAATTCTGCTTGTAGCTAGATGCATAGAATGTCAGATTTCTTAATGTCTCACATTGGCAGTTTTTAAAACAAATCTGATGCATATATGAATATCTGTTAACATTTTGAAAGACCAAATGGGATTGTATATGGGAAATGTCTTATGAGCTTATGTCATATATATGTTATGAAATAACGTTGATGTTACAGATAATAAAATTCTTTTCTAAAATCCAGTTTATTGACTACATTTGGGTTTCTAGTAACCATAGAATATCTGGATGATACTGAAACCATTTTTAATTTTCCTTTTTTGTCAATATGTTCATTCATCATCCAGTTGATCAATCATTCAATGTTTCATTTATTCATTAAAATTATTTATGTGGTATCTACAGAAGACAAGAGACAGTTGTTCAATTTAGATAACTATTTAAAGATGTATTACAGAGCATTTCTGGAAAAAGATTAAGGGGGAGAGAAGAGGCCTGGATACCAGATTAGCTCAGCTGCTAAGTTGCTTTCTGATCTTAGTTTCTTAACTGTTTTCTAAAGCTGTTTCCTTAGTTAAAATGAGAGACAGTGTTAACCTAAATAATCTGTAAGATGCCTCTCATCTCTGATATTCTCTGAGCCTGCAGAGCGGTAGTCACCTGATTTCAGAAGTGCCTTTTCCCAAGTGGCTGCCACTTTACGCCCCTGTCCATAACCAGAGCCTAAGATGCTGGGAGGAGACAATAGAGGGAGGCAGTGCTAAGCTCCTCCAAGATTCAGAGCATATTTCTGGTGGAAAACATGTTGATGAAAGGTCAAAGAACAGGAGGAGATGAAAGAGAAGAAATGGAAAAGCAGACAGCTGAGAGTCTTGCTTCCTTAACCTTGAAGGGGAACATAAGGTCCTCGTTTAAACAATCCTTCTTCTTTAATCACCCACACCCTGTTGAATCCAGCACTCCAAGCATGCCAGCACCCACCGTGTAGCCAGCCTTCTGTGCTTCCCCACGCAGAATCTCTAACTTCCCACTCACAGCTGTTCCCCATCGTGCCTCCCATCTTTCAACACAAGCCTGTTTGCCCAAGGCAGGGTGCCTTAGATCAATGATTCTCTGAACACAGCATCCAACAGAATCATCTGTCAAGCTTGTTAAACACACTGATTCATGGGCCCAGTCCCCAGATATTCTGAAGTAGTGGGTTTGGGGTGATGTCCTGGAAACTGAATGTTTGACACACACAGGAGGACTCTGATGTAGTTGGCCTTTGAGCTATACTTTGAGAAATGCAACCTCAAATCAACTGCCCAGGAGTCCTTTGACTGCGCAATAAAACCCTCAGCTTTTCACAAAGTGTTTGTAAAATCACTACTTGTGAGTCCTTTCCCTCAGTTGAAAGATGCTATTTCTATTTTTAAAATCTTCTATTTTTATTTGGCAACTCGTTCTATCCTAAAGTTTTACAAGCTGCTATATAAATACAGTATTATATGCATGTCTATATATAGTTATACATATATAGAAATAATATACACCCTCCCTGAACATTCTATTTATAGTTTAGAAATGTAACATGTATCTATTTATACAAAAGTGTCTGCCTGTGCTCACATGTGCTACACATGAGAAATTTAAACTTAATAATAAACTTTTATTGAAAATGTATTATATAGATATGTAGAGCATTTTATCTGTGGTGTGCACAGCTACTTATTTGTAGGAAGTTAATAGTTATTGTTTATTTGATCTATAATATCCATCACTTTCTAATTGATTGATGATATTTAATTAATAATCCACTGTGCTGCTAATGACTACAAGAAGGAAGAAACTATGGAAAGAAGAAAGGAAATAAAGAGCGTGAAGGTAGCGTGCCAGGGACTTTGAGAGATTATATCTCATTGATCAAGTAAACTATTGTACTTAGCCTAAAAAAGCTCCTCCTTCAGCAGTAGAAAGTAAATATAATAATGCAAGCATCTCTTTTGTAGAAGGATGCACACAGCACTACAGGAGAACAGAAAGAGACAAAATTATATTTTGGGTGGAAGGCTGGAAGCTTTTTGATGGCTTTACTGAAGTGTGGCCTTTTTGTCTGATCTCTAATGATGTACACGCCTGCATGCCAGGCACTATTCCAAGCGCTAGAATCCAGGGATGAACAGGACCAAATCTGTGCCCCCGTGGAATTCCACCCTTGTAGGGGAAAATAAGGTAGGTGAGAGATAGCCTAACAACAACAACAATAAAACAATGATATCATTTGTTGTAGGTAAAAGAGAGAATATAAACAAGGGCTTGAGGGAGAGAAAAATAGTTTTTTTAAGACTGTTGTCCAGGCTGGAGGGCAGTAGTGCTATCATAGCGCATTGCAGCCTCAGCCTCCTGGGTAGCTGGGACTATGGGTCCATGCCACCATATCTGGCTAAAGGATAATAATTTTGAGGGTCTAAAAGGTATTCAGTTTACTGGTGAACTAGGCAGGAGATAGATAAAGATGAGTCTTACAAATGAAGGTAAAGTTGTTTTGTTTTCTTTTCTAAGTACCCTTAGAGTTAGTAGTAAGTCATTGACAGAGTTCATGTAGACAGGCACGTGATCAGAGCAGTGGCACCTGAGATGATGGGGGCTTGGACAAAAGTAGTAGCAATGGAAATGGAAAGAAGTGAGTGGGTTCAAAACAGATTTTAAAGAATGGTTGGCGATACTAAAATAGGGAAGAAAAATGTTTGGGGAGAAAAATCAAGATTTGATGCAATCTTATATTTGTGGTGATGTGGCAAACATTTGTCAAACTTCTTGGCTTCTCAGGATATTTTGTCCACTTTTTCTACATATGGCAATCGGGAAGTTCATTCACAAAAATTTCAGTTCTCTGCTTCTTCTGGGGACAGGATAGGGTTGCACGTTCCTGCCCTCTGTAGTTTTAGGCATGGCTATGTGATTTGCTTCGGCAAATAAATTGCAAGTAGAAGTAATGTCTGTTATTTCTAGGTGGAAGTTTTAAGATCCCTTTACAATTTACTATGCCCCCTTTTATTCTGTCTTGGTGATCACATGTTGAGATTGACACCTCTATCAGGTGACATTCCAGAATGTCCCAGATGCACTGAGCACCTTCCATCAGCTCCCTCTCCACCTGTTTTAGGACATTGAGATTTTCTGTTGTTGTTACTACAGCATAATCAGGACTGTCTGATTGACATACAATGTTTAGGGAATTTCCATCTATTTATTTTCAGACTTTTCAAGCTAAAAGTCACAACTCTTCCCAGGTTTGCTTGCAGTAGAAGTATGTGAAGTGCATCACATAGATGTTGACAATCATACGCTTCTGCATGATGTTTGCATCTGAAAGAGATCCATGTGAAGAAAGTGATTCTGTTGTGTCCATTAATGGTAGGGGTGAGTATCGGCCTTGGTCCCAGCAGCAGTGCCTGTGGCTAGTGGTGGACCCTGAGGTGCTGCTGCCCAGTGATGGTTATGGCAGATTAGTCCAAATGTTAGTATGTTGCTTATTCCTGAATTTGCAGCTCTCATGCCAGGTACTCCGGCTCTCAGAGATTCTATGAGCTACATTATATGCTTAAAACCTTCCTACTGAAGTAGCTACAGAAGGTTCTGTTTGCCACCACGAATCCTCAGTAATAGAGATGCCCATAAAAATATTAATGGAAATGCTGAGTGGACAATTATATATATACAAGTTTAGACTTTGGGTCATGAGATATAAATTCTGGTTAGGTGTTTGATGAAATATTTCAGTGGCAAATTAAAATTTACAGAAACATGGGGTTAAACAAAAATAAGCTTTAAAAAATTCACTATTTCTCAAATTTCTTAGTATGTAAATGCATATTGTGACCTTCCAGAACATTGACAGCTAGAATTCCTTGAAACAGAGTTTGGGTAATGGAGGTATCCATATATTTTGTTAAGTTTTATGCTTTAAATTTACAGAATCTGAGAAATAAATACCTTTAGTAGCAAATGATTTGTTGACTGGTCAATTTTACCATGAACCTTGTTTGTATATAGAAATACGTTAGAGAAAAACTCTATTAAACTGTATATTTTCCCTCATAGAGAGATTCAGTCAACACCACTGAAAACAGAGTTTTTATCATCTGTGCTAGACCCCATAAGAGGAACAAGCCTGACTGAAATATGAATTCTCCCATCAAAGACGTTCTAAGTCTCTTAAGAAGGGTTAGACAGGTATAAATATAACATAAAGGAACGCTCATCTCCGAAAGGCAGTTAGGTAAAGCCCACTGGGAGTTTTGAGTCAAGAGAGAGTCCTCACAGCTGGAGGTCACCTTTAGTTAGATGACAGGATTTCTGATCACTCTTTCCTGCCGTGGCTAGCCCCATCTAGCTTGTAAAGTGGGAGTCTGTTTTAAAGGAACTTGGCTGTCTGCCCCGGTGGAAACTCTCATTTCTCCATCAGCCTGTACAATAAACAAATATGCTTTATGTGCTGCTTTTGTGCGTATAGTATCTGTATGAAACATGGCCTTGGGCATCTTGAAAATGTAATTATAAAATTTTATAGAGGATAATGGTTCCCAGAATGCCGCACCCCATCTTCTTCACTCAAACAAGTTTTATGCACTGTATGCAGGTTTAGCAATAATTGACATCTCCTTGCAGAAATAGATCTAACCCCTGACCATTAATTATTTTAAAATACAGAATACAATTACTGTCCAAAAAAATATATTCTTGCCAGGGGCAGCTTTGCAAAGAAGTGCCACGGTGAGATTGAGAAAGAAGAGCTACTCAGGGTGGGGTGACTAGCTATCCGGCCAAGCTTCCACCAGGGGCATTTTTCTAACATTATGATTTCCTATCCAGGATGATGGAGTGCCTCCTGCATTCAATCAGGTCTTATTTTCTGCCCTCTAATAGGGTTTTAAATTTTTCTCTAGAGAAGCCTTAAAAATTCTTTGTCAAAGTAACTCTTAGATGCTTTATAATTTCTAGTAGTACTGCAAATTTTATCTTAATTTGTTCACTGCTGATTATTGCTACAGTGGAAATATGCTATTTTTCCCATTTATTTATTTTAAAATGTAGTAAAATATACATAACATAAAAGTGATTGTTTTAACCACTTTTAAGTGTAAAGTTTAGTGGCATTAGGTATTTTTGCATTGTTGGACAATCATTACTACTGTCTGTATCCAGAACTTTTGTCATTTTGCAAAAATCTGGTTATGGACCCATAAAATAATAGCTCCCTATTTTGCTCTTCTTTCAGCCTGAGGCAACCACCATTTTACTTTCTGTCTCTATGAATTCAAGTACTCTAAGTACCTCATATAGACCAGAATCATACAATATATGGCCTTATGTGACAGGTTTATTTCACTTAGCACAATGTCTTTAAGCTTCATAATGTTCTACCATATGTCAGAATTTCCTTACTTTTTAAATTGATTGATAGTCCATTGTATGTATACATTCGTTTAGCCATTCATCCATTGATGAACATTTGAATTGCTTCCACCTTTTGGCTATTGGGAATAACACTGCTATGTACATGGCTGTACAAATATCTGTTTGTGTCTCTGATTCAGATTCTTTTGGGTGTGCACCCCAAAGTGGAATTTGCTGCATCACATGCTAATTATATTTTTGATATTTTAAGAAATTACTATGCTGTTTTCTACAGTGGCTATATTGTTTTACATTCCTACCAGCAGTGGGCAATTGTTTTGGATTCTCCACATCCTCACCAACACTTATTTTCCCTTCTCCCTCCCTCTCTCCCTCCCTCCCTCCCTCCCTTCCTTCCTTCCTTCCTTCCTTCCTTCCTTCCTATAATACATATCCTAGTTGGTATGAAGTATCACATTGTGGTTTTGATGCATTTTCCTAATAATTAGTGATGTTGAGCATCTTTTCATGTGCTTACTGAGAAATCATATCTTTGGAGAAATGACTAAGTTATTTGTCCATTATTGAATCAATGGTTTTTTTATTGTTGCAATTTTTGAGTATCTCTATCCTGCACATTAATCTGTTTTCTGATATGTGACTTGCAAAATCTGTCCCGATTTTGTGGGTTGCCTTTTTATTTTTTTGATAGTGTCCTTTGATGTACAAAATAGTTAATTTTTTTAAAGTCCACTTTACTTTTTGTTTTGTTGCCTACGCCTTTGAATCGTTGCTAAATTCAATGTTGTGAAGCATTCCCCCTATGTTTTCTTCTAAGAGTATTATAGTTTTAGCTCTTGTGTTTTAGTATTTGATCAATTTGAGTTAATTTTTGCATATAGTGTTAGGTAAAGGTAAATTTTATTTTTTGAGTGTGGCTGTACACTTTTGCCAGCAACATTTATTGAAGACTGTCTTTTCCCTATTGAATAATCTTGGAATCCTTGCTGAAAATCATTTTACCATCTATGCAAGGGTTTATGTGTGGGCTATTTGATTCCATCGATCTATTTGTTTGTATTTATGCTGCTTTTCCCATATTGTTGTGAATATTGTAGCTTTCTATTAAGTTTTGAAATAAGGAAGTGTAAGTTCTTACTTTATTCTTCCTTTTCAAGATTGTATTGGCTATTCAACACATTTTGGGAGTCCATATGAATTTAAGAATGTAGTTTTCTATTTCTGTGAAAACTTAGTTGGTATTTTGATAGGGATTGCTTTGAATTTGAGGTCATTTTGGGTTGTATTGACATGGTAGCAATATTAAGTCTTCTAATCCATGAACATAGAAAACAGTTTCATTTATTTGTATCTCTGCCACTTTCAGCAGTTTTGTGTTTTTCATTTTACAAGTCTTTCACCTCCCTGGTTAAGTTAATTACTAAGTTTTATGTTGTTTTTGATGCTATTGTAAGTGGAATTGTTTCCTTAATTTTCTTTTAGGATTGTTCATTGTAGGTGTATAGAAATGCAATTGATTTTTATGTTCATTTTATATCCTACTACCTTCCTGAATTTGGTTACTAATTCTAACAGTTTTCTCTTGTGGAATCTTTAGTGTTTTCTACATATAAGATTACATAACTGCAAACAGTGATAATTACACTTCTTCCTTTCAAATTTGAATGCCTTTTATTTCCCTTTTTAGCCTATTTTTTCCGAATAGTACTTCCAATGCTCTGTTGACTAGAAGTGGAAAAAGTGTACATTGTTGTCTTCTTGATCTTGGAGGAAAAGCTTCCAGTCTTTCATAGTTGCATGTGATAATAGATGTGAATTTTTCCATTATGGTTTTTATTACGTGAAGGTAGTTTCCTTCTATTTCTACTTTGTTGAGTGTTTTATTTAATCATAAAGTGTTTAATTTTGTCAAATCCTTTTTCTGCATCGAGATGATAATTTTTTTCCATTCATTTTGTTAATGCAGTATATTACATCGATACACTTTTGTATATTGAACCATGCTTGTATTGCCATAATAAAAATCCCACTTGGTATGGTGTATGATAATTTTAATATGTTACTGAAGTTGGTGTACTGATATTTGAGGATTTTTGAATCCATGCTTAAAAAATATATTGGTCTGTACTTTTCTTATAGCGTCTTTTCCTGGCTTGGCTATCAGGGCATTACTGACCTTATAGAATGAGTTAGAAATTGTTCCCTCCTCTTCAACTTTTTTTTGGTAAGAGTTTCAAAAGGATTAGTGTTAGTTCTTTTAAAAATATTTGGTAGAATTTACAAGTAAAGCCATCAGGTCCAGGGCTTTTTTCTTTGCTGGGTTGATTCAATTTCTTTACTACATACAGGTCTATTCAGATGATCTATGTCTTTGTTATTTAGTGTTGGTAGGCTTTGTATTTCCAGGAATTTAGCCATGTTAACTAGGATATACAATTTGTTGCTGCAATATTATTCATATTACTTTCTTATAATCCTTTTTAACTCTATAGAATCAGAAGAAATGACCTTGCTTTCATTTCTCATTTTATGGAGTCTTATATGTCTTTGTCATAGTCAGTCTAGCTAAAGTTTTTCAAAGAACCAATGTTTGTTTTGTTTATCCTTGTATTGTTTTTCTATTCTCTTTAATTTATCTCCACTCTAACCTTTACTTATTTCCTAACTTCTGCTAGCTTCAGAATTTGTTTGATTAGCTTACTCTAGTTCCATAAGTTCTAAAGTTTGGTAGTTGATTTGAGATCTTTTTTTTTTAAATTCAAGTATTTTTAGGTATAAGTTCTTTCATTAGCACTTATTTTGCTGTGTCGTGTCCCCAAAATTCTGGTATGCTGTTTTTATTTTCATTCATCTCTTAAAATTTTCTAATTTCTTTTGTTATTTCTTCTTTGACCTTTTGGTTGTTTAAGAGTGTGTTAATTTCCACAAATTTTTGAGTGTTTCAGTCTTCTTTCTGTTACTGATTTCTAACTTCATCCTATTGTGGATGGAGAAGATACTTTGTATGATGTCTGTCTTTTAAAATCTATCCAGTTTTGTTTGTGATCTAATATATGGTCTATCCTCAAGAATGTCCCATGCACACTTGAGAAGAATATGTATTCTCTGGTCTTTGGGAAGAGTGTTCTATATATGTCTGTTAGATCTAGTTAGTTTATTGAGCTGTTCAGATTGCCTATCTCCTTGCTTATTTTTTTTGTCTGGTTATTCTATCCATTATTGAGAGTGGAGTATTTAAGTCCCCAGCTGTTATTGTAAAGAATCTATGTTTCCATTGAATTATGTGAATTTTTACTTCATACAAGATGGTCTATTATTATGTGTGTACAAGTTCACAGTTGTTATATCTTCTTGCTGTATTGAATATTTTATTAATATATAATGTCTTTCTTCATCTAACCATTTTTTGATTTATGTATTTCCAACTTTTATTTTAGGTTGAAGGGGTGCATATGCAGGTTTCTTACGTGGGTAAATTGTGGTCACAGGGGTTTGGTGTACAGATAATTTTGTCACCAGGTAATCAGTATAGTACCTAACTGGTATTTTTTTTTTTAATATTACCCTTCTCCCACCCTCCAGCCTCAGGTAGCACCTAGTGTCTATTATCCCCTCCCTTCTGTTCATGTATGCTCAATGTTTAGCTTCCACTTGTAAATGAGAACATGTGGTATTTGGTTTTCTGTTTTTTTCATTAATCTGCTTAGAATAATGACCTCCAGCTCCATCTATGTCACTGCAAAAGACACAATTTCATTCTTTTCTGTGACTGCATAGTATTCCATGGTTTATATGTACATTTCCTTTATCCAATCCACCACTGATGGACATCTAGGTTGATTCCATGTCTTCGCTATTGTGAATAGTGCTGTGATAAATATACATGTGCATGTGTCTTTATGGCAGAAAAATTTATACTTCTTTGGATACATACCCAACAATGGGATTGCTGTCTCAAACGGTAATTCCGTTTTTAGCTCTTTGAATAATCTCCTAACCGATTTCCCCAGTGCATTTGCACCAACAGTGTGTAAGTGTTAACTTTTGTCTGAAATCTAGCCAGCATTTGTTACTTTTTGACTTAACAGTAGCTTTCTGACTGATGTGAGATGGTATTTCATTATGGTTTTGATTTGCATTTCCCTAATGATTAGTGATAATGAGCATTTCTATATGCTTATTAGCTACATGTATGTCTTTTTTTGAGAAGTGTCTGTTGAAATCCTTTGCCCATTTTTTTGATGTGGTTGTTTGTTGATTTAAGTTCCTTATAGATTCTGGATATTATACATTCATCAGATGCATAGTTTGCAAATATTTTCTTCCATACTGTAGGTTTTCTGTTTACTCAATTGATAGTTTCTTTTGCTGTGCAGAAGCTCCCTAGTTTAATTAGGTCCCATTTGTCAATTTTTCTTTTTGTTGCAATTGCTTCTGGAATCTTTGTCACAATGTCTTTGCCAGGGCTATGTCCAGAATGGTATTTCCTAGGTTTTCTTGTAAGGTTTTATAGTTTTAGGGTTTACATTTAAATATTTAATTTATCTTGAGTTGATTTATGTATATGATGTAAGGAAGGCATCCAGGTTCAATCTTCTGCATATGGCTAGCTAGTTAACCTATTTATTAAATAGAGAGTCCTTTCCCCATTGCTTGTTATTTTTGGATTTATTGAATATCAGATAGTTGTAGGTGCGTGGCTTTATTTCTGGGCTCTCTATTCTGCTCCATAAGTCTATGTGTCTGCTTTTGTACCAGTACCATGCTGCTTTAGTTAGTGTAGCCTTGTAGTAAAATTAGATAGTGTGATGTCTCTAGCTGTGTTCTCTTTCTTGGAATTGCCTTGGCTATTCCAGTTCTTTTTGGTTCCATATAAACTATAAAATGATCTTTTCTAATTATGTATAAAATGTCACATAATTAGATTGATAAGAATAGCATTGAATCTATAAATCGCTTTAGGTAGTAGGGCCATTTTAACAACATTGATTCTTCCTATCCATAAGCATGGAATGTCTTTTCCATTTGTTTGTGTCATTTCTGATTTCTTTGAGCAGTGTTTGAGTTTATTATTGTAGAGATCTTTCACCTCTTTGGTTAGCTGTATTCCTAGGTATTTTATTATTTTTGTGGCTGTCATGAATGGGATTGCATTCCTGATTTGACTCTCAGCTTGAATGTTACAGATGGATAGTAATCATAGTGATTGTTGTACATTGATTTTGTATCCTGAAACTCTGCTGAAGTTGTTTAACAGATCTAGGAGCAGTTGGGCAGATACTAAGGGGTTTTCTAAGTGTAGAATCATGTCATCTGTGAAGAAGGAGATAGTTTGACTTTCTATTTGATACCTTTAATTTACTTTTCCTGCCTGATTCCTCTGGCTAGGACTTCCAGTACTATGTTGTATAAGAGTGGTGAAAGAGGGCATCTTTTTTTGTACCTGTTTTTAAGGGGAATGATTCCAGCTTTTGCCCATCAGTATGATGCTGGCTGTCAGTTTGTCACAGATGGCTTTTATTATTTTGAGATACGTACTTTTGATGCCTAGTTTGTTGAGAGTTTTTTTACATAAAGTGATGTTGAATTTTATTGAAATACTTTTCTGTGTCTATTGAGATGATCATGTGGTTTTTGCTTTTAGTTCTGTTTATATGATGAATCATATTTATCGATTTGCCTATGCTGAATCAACCTTGCACCGCAGAAATAAAGCCTATTTGATCATGGTGGATTAGCTATTTAATGTACTGCTGAATTTGATTTGCTAGTATTGTGTTGAGGATTTTTGCATCTATGTGCAACAAAGATATTGGCCCGAGGTTTTCTTTTTTCATTGTGTCTTTGCCAGGTTTTTGATATTAGAATGATGCCGGCCATATAGAATGAGTTAGGGAGGAGTCCGTCTTTCTTATTTTTTTGAAATAATTTCAGTAGGATTGGTACCAGCTCTTCTTTATATGACTGATAGAATTTGGATGTAAATCCTTCTGGACCGGGGCTTTTTCTGGTTGGTAGATTTTTTATCACTGATTCAATCTTGGAACTTGTTATTGGTCTGTTTAGGGTGCCAATTTCTTCCTGGTTCAATATTGGGAGGTTGTATGTTTCCAGGAATTTATCAACTTTTTTTCTAGGTTTTCTAGTTTGTGTGCATAGAGGTGTTCATGATAGTCTCTGAGGGATTTTTGCATTTCTGTGGGGTTGTTGGTAATTTCCCCTTTGTCATTTCTGATTGCGTTTATTTAGATCTTCTCTTTTTTTCTTTATTAAACTAGCTAGGGGTCTATCAATCTTATTTCTTCTTTCAAAGAACAAACTTTTGGTTTTGTTCATCTTTTGTATGGTTTTCCTCATCTCCATTTCATTCAGTTCAGCTCTGATTTTAGTTATTTGTTTTCTTTTGCTAGCTTTAGGCTTGGTTTGCTCCTGTTTTTCTAGTTCCTCTAGTTGTAATATTAGGTTATTAATTTGAGATCTTTCTAACTTTTTGATGTGGATGTTGAGTGCAATAAACTTTCCTCTTAACACTGCTTCGGATGTGTCCAAGAAATTCTGGTATGTTATATCTTTGTTTTCACTGGTTTCAAAAAATTTCTTGATTTCTGCCTTAATTTCATTATTTACCTGAAAGTCATTCAGGATCAGATTATTTGATGCCCATTTAATTGTATGGTTTAGAGAGATATTCTCTGTATTGATTTCTATTTTTATTGCACTCTGGTCTGAGAATGTGGTTCATTTGATTTTGTTTATTTTTTTTTAGTATGTTGAGAATTGTTTTGTGGCTGAGTGTCTGGTCAATTTTAGAGTATGTGCAATGGATAGATGAGAAGAATGAATGTTCTATTTTTTGTTGGGTGGAGTGTTCTGTCCATTTGGTCAAGTGTCAAGTTTAAGTCCTGAATATCTTTGTTAGTATTTTCCCTTGATGATCTGTCCAATATTGTCAGTGGTGTGTTGAAGTCATATATAACCATTATGTGGTTATATGTCTCTTCATTTGTTTTTAATAACTTGTTTTATGAGTCTGAGTACTCCAGCATTGGGTGCATATATATTTAAGATAGATAAGTCTTCCTGTTGAATTGAACCATTTATCATTATGCAATACCCTTCTTTTTTCTTTTTGATCATTGTTGGTTTAAAGTCTGTTTTGTCTGAAATAAGATGAGCAACACTTGCTCTTTTTTTGTTTTCCATTTGCTTGACAGAGCTTTCTCCATCCCTTTACTTTGAGCCTGTGGGTGTCCTTATATGTTAGATGGGTCTCTTGAATACAACATAGAGTTGGGTCTTCCTTCTTTATCCAACTTGCCACTCTGTGCCTTTTAAGTGAGGTGTTTAGCCAGTTTATGTTCAAGGTTAATATTGATATGTGCAGAGTCGATCTTGTCATCATCGTATTGTTAACTGGTTGTTATGTAGACTTGATTGTGGGTTTGCTTTATAATGTCAATGGTCCTATGTACTTAAGTGTGTTTTTGTGATAGCCAATAATGGTCTTTTGTTTTCATGTTTAGCACTCCCTTAAGAACCTCTTGTAAGGAAGGTCTGTTGGTAATAAATTCCCTTAGCATTTGCCTTTCTGAAAATTGTTTTATTTTTCCTTCTCTTATCAAGCTTAAGCTTAGTTTGGCTAAATATGAAATTCTTGGTTAGAATTTTTCTTTAAGAATGCTAAATATAGGTCCACAATATTTCTGGCTTTTAGGGTTTCCACTTAATTGTCTGCTGTTAGCCTGATGAGTTCCCTGTGTAGGTGACCTGCCCCTTTTCTTTAGCTGCCTTTAATCTTTTTTCTTTCATGTTGATCTTGGAGAATCTTATAATCATGTGTCTTGGGGATAGTCATCTTGTACAGTATTTTGCAGGGGTTCTCTGCATTTCCTGAATTTAAATGTTGTCATCTCTAGTGAGGCTGGGGAAATTTTCATGGATAGTATCCTCAAATATGCTTTCCAAATTGCTTGCTCTCTCTCCCTGTCTTTCAGGGACACCAATGAGTTGTTGATTTGGCCTCTTCACATAATCTCATTTCTCAGAGCTTTTGTTCAGTTTTTTAAATTCTTGTAAATTTTTGTCTGAGTTAATTTGAAGAACCTTTCTAAAAGCTCTGAGATTCTTTCCTCAGCTTGGTCTATTCTGCTGTTAATACTTCCAATTGAGCTATGAAATTCTTATAGTGAGTTTCTCAGCTCTATCTGCTTGGTTTGGTTCTTTCTTAAAATGGCTCTTTTATCTTTCATTTCTTAAATTGTTGTATCTGGATTTTTTAGATCCCTTGGAATGGGTTTCAACTATCTCCTGAATCCCTATGATCTTCATTGCCATCCAGATTCTGAATTCTATTTCTGTCATTTCAGCCATTTCATTCTGGTTAAGAGCCATTGCTGGGGAGCCAGATGTTTGGAAGTAAGGAGACATTCTTGCTTTTAGAGCTGCCAGAGTGCTTGTACTGCTTCATTCTCATGTGTGTGGGCTGATAGTTCTTTTTAATTTTATTTTACTTTATTTTATTATTTTATTTTTGAGACAGAGTTTCACTCTGGTTGCCCAGGCTGGAGTGCAATGGCACAATCTCGGCTCACTGCAACCTCCGCCTCCTGGGTTCAAGCAATTCTCCTGCCTCAGGCTCCTGAGTAACTGGGATTACAGGCACCTGCCACCATGCCCCGCTAATTTTTTGTATTTTTAGTAGAGATGCCATTTCACCACTTTGGTCAGGCTGGTCTTGAATTCCTGACCTCCTGACCGAGGTAATCCACCTCAGCCTCCCAAAGGGGCTGATGGTTCTTTAACTGTGATGTAATTTGAGTACAGTCAGTTAGCTTCATTTCTGGATATTTTCAGAGGGCTGAGGTGTTGTGAAGGGACATTACTGGTGGCTGAATTGTCCTTGGTTTCCTAGGGCCATATATTAGCAAAGTATGTTTGGTGTTGACGTTTGGGCTGCAATCCAGTAGACGGAGCTGAAGTGCAATGGCTGGTAGACAGGCTCCTCCATATTTCCTCGCAATTGCAGCTGTGCTCCCTCTCAGTGCTCTGAGAGTGTGTGTTCCTCTCCCAGATCTAGGCTTGGCACTCGTGGGCTGTGCACTGCAGCCTTGGGGTGAGCTCAGGCTTTCTGCTTTTTTCCTCAGCTTGGCAGAAACAGGTGTGGGGACTTTGGCAGTAGCAATCGCAGAGGGTCTTTCCCTTTCTCTTGGGGCTCCACCCCAGAGAAACACAGAGCAACTACCAATCAGAAGGATCAGCCAAGAGTAGGGCAGCCGCATTGGGGGCCCAAGCCAGGGAGTCTTGCCTCTTAAAGAGCAGGTGGGGTGGAGGGACTCATGGGGAAGACAGTCTGGCCTCTTCTCCAAAAGTGCCTGCATCATGCTGGAGTGTGAGCAAAGCACCCAGGCTCTTTGTTCCTTCCCCAGCCTGGTGGCAGCAAAGGCAAGTACTACTGCAGTGGCAGAGGCAGAGGGGATTTCAGATGCCTCTTTGAACTTCACCCCAGAGAAACATAAAGCCACTGCCAATAGGAATGTTCAGCTGGGGAAGTGGGAGTGGCTGTACTGTGAGCCGAGCTGGAGGCCCTGCCTGGTGAACAGCAGGGTGTCAAGGGCTCACAGAGAAGAGAGACTGATATCTTCTCTGTATGGTGGCTGTGGCATGCTGGAGGTGCGAGCAAAGCAACCAGGGTCTTTATTCATTCCCCAGCCCAAGGGCAGCAAGGGCGATACCACTGCAGTGGCAGTGGCAGAGGTGCTGTCTTTTGCTTCTGGGAGCTCCACTCAGAGAAACAGAGCTACTGCCAATGGGAATGTTTAAGCAAGGGCAAGGCAGCTGCACTTTGGACCCATGCTAGAGGCCCTTGCCTGGTGAAGAGCAGGGGGCCAGGGGCTCACAGGAGGGAGTGGGCTCCCCTCCTGTGGTGCCTGTTGTGTGCTGGAGGTGCCAGCAAAGCGATTGGGCTCTTTGTTCTTCCCCCAGCCCCAGGGCAGCAAGGGCAGAAGTGCTGCCATGGCAATGGCAGAGGAGCTGTCAGTTACCTCTGGGAACTCCACGAGAGAGACACAAAACCACTGCTGACTGTGGAGTGACTGCACTGTGGGCCCAAGCTGGGGGTCCTGCCTGTCAACTGCAGGCAGCCAGGGGCTCACAGTGAAGTGAGACCAGGCTCCTCTCCATATGGCAATTGTGGCTTGCTGGAGGTGCCAACAAAGTCATCCAGGTCTTTATTCTTTCCCCGGCCCAAGGACAGCAAGGGCCAGATCACTGCAGTGGAATTACAGAGAGCCTGTGGGCTGTCTCTAGGATTTCCTCCCCAGAGAAATGCAGAGCCACCACCAAATGAAGTGATCAGGCAGGGGCAGAACGGTTGTGCTGGAGGCCCATGTTGGGAGGCCCTACCCAGTGAGGATTGGCAGGCAAAGAGACCCATGTGGAAAACAGTCTGGCTGCTTTTCCATAAAGCAGCTGTAGTCTGCTGGAGGCCTGCAATAGTTCTTGTGCTCTTTGCTCCCTCCCTAGCCTGAGGACAGTAGGGGCAGGGGCTCTGGCAGCAGAAAAGTGGTGGGCCTGTCGATTACCTCTGGGAACTCTGTCCCAAAGAAATGAAGAGCTGCTACTAGCCCAAATGCTCAGGCAGGGGTGAGGTGGCTACACTGGGGTCCCAGGGAAGTAGGCTTTGCCTGTCCAGGTGTAGCAGAGGTGAGGTCTACAGTTCGTCTGCTCCTCAGCATCGTGGATGTGGCTCCTATCCTGGGGTCACATGAGAGATCCTCACCTCCTTCGTTGGTGGAGCTGTGGCAGCTGGCACCAGGGCCCTCAGGAGTCCAAGGCCCTTGTGGCTCCCCATGGGCCTGAGTAGTGGCTCTGCCCAGACTGCATGCAGAGTGTCAGCCTGGAGGTCCCAGGGAGAAGAGATCAGGGGAGATCTCCTGTGCCCAGAATTGCAACAGTCCATGGTAGAAGTGTAGGTCCCCGGGGACTCTCACTTACCAAAGGAGGTGGGGAGACACCGTTGACTCCATGCCAATCCCAGGTGGGTGGGTGTCCTGTCTTGCTCCTCTCTGCTCTCTGTGGGTCATGTTGCTTCTTTAATGAATTTCCATGTGTCCTCCAGAACTATCCAGTTGAAGAGCTGGTGTTTACTGGTCACTCTATGTCCTCTCTGTGAGAGTGATGCACAGTAGCTGCTTCTAGTCAGCCGTCTTGCCATTGGTTCCCCAAGTTTTTGATTTAAAGTCTGTTTTGCCTGATATTAGTATAGCTACCCTGCCATCTTTTGGTTGCTATTTGAATGGAATATATTTTTCCATTCCTTCCTTTTCAACCTATTTGTGTCTTTGGATCTACAATGAGTCTCTTGTAGACAGCATATAGAGAGATTTTTAAAATCTATTCTTCCAGTTTCTGTCTATTGATTGTTAAATTTAATTCACTAACATTTAAAGAAATTATTGGTAGGGAGGAATATAATTGTTATTTTACTGGTGTTTCCATATACCTTATAGCATTTTGTCCTTTATTTTCTGAATTGCTGTCTTCTTGTGTGTTTAGTTACTCTTTTGTAGTAAAATGTTTTAATTTCCTTCTTATTTCCTTTCGTGTATAATCTATAGCTATTTTTAATTGCATATATTTAAGGTGTACAACATGATGCTTTAACATAGTTAATTGATTACTACAGTCTAGAAAATTAACATAGCCACCATCTCACACGCTTATCTTTCTTTTTTTGTGTGTGGTAAGATTAGCTAAAATTTACTCTTTTAGCAAATTTCCAGCATACAGAGCAATATTATTAATGCTAGTTCTCATGTTATACATTAGATACCTAGACTTATTCTATATAACTACATATAACTTTGTACACTTTAAACTACATCTTCCTATTTTCTGCACCACTGGTAGCCACCATTCTACATTCTGTTCTATGTATTCAATTTTTAAAAATATCCCACATATAAATGAGATCATGCGGTATTTGCCTTTCTGTGGCTGGCTTACTTCACTTAGCATAATGTCCTGTAGGTTCTTCCAATGAACTAAATGTGCCAAATGCCAAGATCTCCTTTTTCAAGGCTGAATCATATTCCACCTTATGTGTGTATACGTGTGTCTGTATGTGTATAAAACAATTTTTTTATTCATATATTCATTGATAGACAAATTTGGTTGTTTCCATGTCTTGGCTATTGTGAATAATGCTGCAGTGAATATGGGAGTACAGACATCTTTACAAGGGGGTGATTTGCTTTCCTTAGGGTATCACTATTTTCTTTTCAGTTGCCATGAAGATTATATTGAATATCCTAAAAGTGTAACATTCCAGTTTGAGTTTGTACCAACTTAACTTTAACAACATACACAAAATTCTGCCACTGTATAGGTACGTCCATCTTCACCCTTTTTCAGTTATTAGTGTCAGTAATTATATCTTTATGCATTTTATGTCCAAAACCATAAACAACTGTTTTTATGCGTTAGTCTCTAATTCATATAGAAAACAAACAAAAGAGTAACAAACCAAAGTTACAATACTACTAGCTTTGCAATTATTTATGTATTTACCTTTACCATAGATTTTTATTTCTTTACATGACTTCAAATTTGTGTCTAATGTTCTTTCATTTCTCCATAAAGGACTCCCTTTAGCATTTTGTAAATGGCTGGTCCAATGGTAATAAATTCTCTCAGTATTTTTGCAATTAAAAATGTTTTTAATTCTTACCATATGATTTCTAGTAGATTTTGCTTTTTAAAGCAATTTTAAGTTCACAGGAAAATTAATCAGAAAGTATAGAGAGTTCTTATATATCCCCTGCCCCCACATATGCAAAACCTCCCTCAATATTGACATCCCACACGACAGTGGCACATTTGTTAAAATCAATGAACCTGGCTGGGTGCGGTGGCTCTTGCCTGTAATCCTAGCACTTTGGGAGGCTGAGGCAGGTGGACCATTTGAAGTCAGGAGTTCAAGACCAGCCTGACCAACATGATGAAACCCCGTCTCTACTAAAAATACAGAAATTAGCTGGGTGAGGTGGCGGGCACCTGTAATCCTAGTTACTTGGGAGGCTGAGACAGGCAAATTGCTTGAACCTGGGAGATGGAGGTTGCAGGGAGCCGAGATCGCACCACTGCACTCCAGTCTGGGTGACAGAGTGAGACCCTGTCCCCCCACCACCCCAAAAAAATCAATGAACCCACATTGATATATCATTATCACTCAAAGTCCATAGCTGACATTAGTGTTCACTCTTGGTGTTGTACATTCTATGGGTTTTAGACAAATAAATTCACCATTGTATTATCATACAGAAAAGTTTTGTTTTCCTAAAAATCGTCTGTGTTTGCCTATTCATCCTTCTCTCCCTCATCCCATTGCAACCACTTATCTTTTTACTGTCTCCATAGTTTTGCCTTTTCTGGAATGTCATATAGTTGAAATCATGCTGTATGTATGCAGTATTTTCAAATTGGCTTGGCTTCGTTCACTTGGTAATATACATCCAGGTTTCCTCCATGTCTTTTCATGGCTTTATTTCTTTTTAGTGCTAAATAATATTCCCTTGTCTGAATGGGTGATTCTTCCAGTGGCTTTATCCATTCACCTACTGAAGGACATCTTGGTTGATTTCATGTTTTGGCAACTATGAAAATGGATCTAAAGTTGCTATAAAAATTCATGTGCAGGTATTTGTGTAGACATACCATTTCAACTCTTTTGGATAAATAGTAAGGAGTATGATTGCTGGATTTTATGGTGACAATAGGATTAGTTTTGTAAAAACTGTAAAACTGTCTTCCAAACTACTGGATAATTTTGCATCCCCACCAGCAATAAGATTTCCTGTTGCTTCACATCATCAATAGCACTTGGCGTTTTGGCCATTCTAATAGGTATATAGTTGTATTTCATTGTTTTAATTTGCAATATTCTAAAGTAACCTATGTTGTTGAACATCGTATTCTTTAAAAAAATTTTCTTTTTATTTCCATAGTTACTGGGGAACAGGTGGTGCTTAGTTACATGAGTAAGTTCTTTAGTGGTGGTTTGTGAGTTTTTGGTGCACCCATCACCCAAGCAGTATACACTGCACCCTATTTGTAGTCTTTTATCCCTCACTCCCTTCCCACCATTTCCCCCTGAGTCCCCAAAGTCCATTATGTCATTCTTATGCCTTTGCGTCCTCATAGCTTAGCTCCCACTTATCAGTGAGAACACACAATGTTTGGTTTTCTGTTCCTGAGTTACTTCACTTAGAACAATAGTCACCAACCTCATCCAAGTTGTTGTGAATGCCATTGATTCCTTCCTTTTAATGGCTGAGTAGTATTCCATCATATATATATATAAATTCCATCATAAATATATATAAATATAAATATATATATAAAAAATATATATATATATAAAACAGTTTCTTTATCCACTCGTTGATTGATTGATTGATTGATGGGCATTTGGGTTGGTTCCACAGTTTTGGAATTGCAAATTGTGCTGCTATAAACGTGTGTGCAAGTATCTTTTTCATATGACTTCTTTTCCTCTGGGTAGATACCCAGTAATGGGATTGCTGAATCAAATGGTAGTTCTACTTTTAGCTCTTTAAGGAATCTCCACACTGTTTTACATAGTGGCTGTACTAGTTTACATTCCCACCAGCAGTGTAGAAGTGTTTCCTGTTCACTGCATCCACACCAACATCTACTATTTTTTGATTTTTTGATTATGGCCATTCTTGCAAAAGTAAGGTGGTATCACATTGTGGTTTTGATTTGCCTTTCCCTGATCATTAGTGATGTTGATCATTTTTTTATGTTTGTTGGTCATTTGTGTATCTTCTATTCATGTTCTTAGCCCACTTTTTGATGGGATTGTTTGCTGGATACAAAATTCTTGGCCAATAATTGTTTTGTTTGAGGTGCTGAAGATAAGGCCCCAGTCCCTTCTAGCTTGTAGGATTTCTATGGAGAAATCTGCTATTAATCTGATAGGTTATCCTTTATAGGTTACTTGGTGCTTTTGTCTTACAGCTCTTAAGATTCTTCCTTTCATGTTAACTTTAAATAACCTGAGGGCAATGTGCCTAGGCAATGATCTTTCTGCAGTGGATTTCCCAGGTGTTCTTTGTGTTTCTTGTATTTGGATGTCTAGGTCTCCAGCAAGGCCAGGAAAGTTTTCCTTGAGTATTCCTCCAAATATTTTTTCCAAACTTTTAGATTTTTCTTCTTTCCCAGGAACACTCATTATTCTTATGTTTGGTTGTTTAACATAATCCCAGACTTCTTGGAGGCTTTGTTCATATTTTCTTATTCTTTTTTCTCTGTCTTTGTTGAATTGGGTTAATTTGAAGACCTTGTCTTTGAGCTCTGAATTTTTTTCTTCTACTCGTTTGATTCTATCTCTGAGGCTTTCCAGAGCATTTTGCATTTCTATAAGTGTATGCATTGTTTCCTAAAGTTTTGATTGTTTTATATTTATGCTATCTGTTTCATTGAACATTTCTCCCTTCACTTCTCATATCATTTTTTGGATTTCCTTACATTGGGCTTCTCCTTTCTCTGGTGCCTCCCTGATTAGATTTGTAACTAACCTGAATTCTTTTTCAGGCAAATCAGGGATTTCTTTTTGGTTTGAATCCATTGATGGTGAGCTAGTGTGATTTTTTGGGGGTGTCAAAGAACCACGTTTTGTCATATTGCCAGAGTTGGTTTTCGGATTCCTTCCCAGTTGGGTTGGCTCGGTCAGAGGAAAGATCTAGGGCTGAAGGCTGTTGTTCAGATTCTTTGGTCCCATGGGGTGTTCCCTTGATGTAATACTCTCGCCCTTTTCCTGTGGATGTGGCTTCCTGAGAGCTGAGCTGCAGTGATTGTTATCTCTCTTTGGGATCTTTGGGATCTGACCATCCAGCAAGTCTATCAGGTTCAAGGCTGGTACTGGGAGCTGTCTGCACAGAGTGTTGTGATGTGAACTGTCTGTGGGTCTCTCAGCTGTGGATACCAGCACCTGTTTCTGTGGAGGTGATGGGGGGGTGAAATGGACTCTGTGACGGTTCTTAGCTTTGGTAGTTTAATGCGCTATTTTTGTGCTGGTTGGCCTCCTGCTTGGAGGTGGCACTTTCTAGATAGCATCAGTTATGGTAGTATGGGGAGGAACAGGTGGTGGGTGGGGCCCTAGAAGTCTTAAAAGTATATGCCCTTTGTCTTCAGCTACCAGGGTGGGTAGGGAAGAACCATCAGATGGGGGTAGGCTCATCAGTCTGAGCTCAGACTCTCCTTGGGCGGGTCTTGCTGCAGCTGCTGTGGGGGATGGGGTGAAGTTCCTAGGTCAATGGAGTTATGTTCCTTAGGAGGATTATGGCTGTCTTTGCTGTATCATGCAGGTTGTCAGGGGAGTGGGGAAAAGCTGGCAGTCACAGGCCTCACCTAGATCCTATGCAATCTGAAGGGTTGGTCTCACTCCCACTGTGCCCCTACAACAGCACCAAGTCTGTTTCCAGGCAGTGGGTGAGCAGGGCTGAGAAATTGCCCCAGGCTACCCACCTCCCAGCTGTGAAAGCAAGTATGGCTTCCCTTCTTCCCCCGCTGTGGCATCTGCACACCAGATTCACACCCTCCCCCGGGTTCTGGCCAGGAGACTTCTGGATCAGTTCAAATTGTTACTAAGTTGAGCTGGAGATTTCCTTCTCCCTGTGGCCTTTGCCGAGTGCCTCTGGCCACCCTCCCAAAGGACCCTTGTGAAGCCAGGCAGAGATGGCTTGCTAGGGAACCCAGCGAGCTCACAGGGCTTTTTCCACTGCTTCCTCTACCCTGTATTTTGGTCAGTTCTCTAATTGACTCAGCTCCAGGTAAGATCAGGATCTCCTCCTGTAATCTAGACGTTCAGTTTCCCCAGTGGGGGTGTGTGTTTGAGGCAGACGATCTCCTTTTCCCACTTCCACAGTTTGGGCACTCACAGTGTTTGGGGTGTCTCCCTGGTATTGAAGGAGCATTCCACTTTCTTCAGAGGGTCTGTAGGTCCTCTCGGGTTTCCTGATTAATTCCTGCAGTTGTTCTGGAGCAAAAATTCACTATGTAAGCCTCTACACACTGTTCTGTTTGTCCAAGTCGGAGCTACAATTTAGTCCTGTCTCCCGTGCACCATGATCCCCTTATTCTTTCACTTATTTTTAGTCAACACATACATGTACATCTTTATGGGATAGAGAGTGATATTTCAATACATGTATGCATTTTATGGTAATTAGAATATCCTGTACCTCAAACACTTATAATTTCTTTTTGTAGGGAACATTCAAAATTCTCTCTTCTAGCTTTTTGAAAATACACAATAAATTATTATTAACTATATTTGCCCTATAGCACTACAGGGCCCTATAACTTACCTTATTTAGCTGTAATTTGTATCCATTAACCAACCTCTTCCTACCTCCCCTCCCTACTAACCTTTCTAGCTGCTAATAACTAAAATTCTGCTTTCTACTTCTAAGAGAACAACTTTTTTTAGCTCCCCCAGATGAGTGAGAATATGCAGTATTTATTTTTCTGTGCCTGGTTTATTTCAGTTAACATAATGTCCTCCAGGCTCATTCATGTTACCATGAATAACAAGATTTTATTATTTTTATGGCTGAATAGTATTCCATTGTATATGTATACCACATTTGTTTTATCCATTCATCTTTAGATGGACATTTCAGTTGATTCCATATCTTGGCTATTGTGAATAGTGCTGCAATAAAGATGAGAGTGCAGATATCTCTTTAATATACTAATTTCATTTTTTTGATAACTATCCAGTAGTGAGATTAATGGATCATATGGTAGTTCTATTTTTAGTTTCATGAGAAATCTTCATACTATTTTACCTAATGCTTGTCCTGATCTATCTCCCACCAACAGTTTATATGAGTTAAACATTTTTTCATATGTTTAATTGCCATCTGTATATCTTCTTTGGTGAGGTATCTGTTTAGATCTTTTAATCCATTTTTAATTGGGTTGTTTTCTTACTATCAAATGTTGAGTTTTTCTATATCTTAGCTAACAGATGTTTCTTCTGTAAATATTTTCTGCCAGTCTGTGCCTTGTCTTCTCATTCTCTTGACATCGCATTTTGCAGAGTAGAATATTTTAATTATAATGAAGTCCAGCTTATCAATTATTTATTTCGTGGATCATACTTTAGAAGTTGTATCTAAAAAGTCATCTCCATACCCAAAGACATATAGATTTTCTCATATGTTATCTCCTAGTTCTTTATAGTATTGCATTTTACAGTTAGGTCTATGATCCAATTATTTAGGTCTATGATTCAATTATTTTGAAATAACTTTTGTGATGGGTATAAGATCTGTGTGTAGATTCTTGGTAAATATTGAATCTATCTATCTATAAACATGGAATATCTCTCCATTTATTTAGTTCTCTTCTTAGATTTTATCTGGCAACATATCAATTCCTCTCTCATTTTTGAAAGACAGGGTGCTTTTTCCCCACCCTGGCTCCTGCAAGCTGTGTGCATGCTGCTATATAAAAACATGGGCATGGCTGCTTGCCCTGGGACTAGGGATTGGGGGAAGGGTAGAGCTGTGTTAAGTGCCGAAATTGTGTTAAGAGCTGTAATTGACCAAAATTAATTGCAATTTACTGTTTAAACCTTTAATAGACTGCAGAGTTCCAAAACAGTCACATCAGACAGATTCCACCAGTGCAATTGTTGCCTAAGTTGGGAGACAAATTATTGGTGTTTTTTACTCCACTATCTTCCCTCTAGCTACACCACTATTAAGTTGATTTTCTATTCTGCAACCCCAATGATCTGTCTGTCCTGTTTATTGTAAGTTTCTGTTTTGATTATGTTGACTGGTCAATGTAGAAAGCTCATGCTGTCTGTAAGACTGAGAATTTTGTCTCTTTTTTCCAATTTTTCTCTTATTTATTGTCTTCCTATTACTATATTTGTTCTGACCTCCACTTTAGTGTTCCACAGTTGCTGTGTTAGTGGGAATACTTGACTTTTTCTCAGTTTCTAAGAAAATGCATTAAAGTTTCTCCATTAGGTAAAATGCTTTCTGTAGTTTTTTTGTTGCTGTTGCTTTTTACAAAATAAAAAAAAGTTCCTTTTACTTTTTTGTTTCATGAGTTTTTAAAATTGTTGATATATTTTATAAAATTATTTTTATACCTCTAGTAATAATCATATAATTTTATTCCTTTATTCTATTAATATGGAGAATTACACTGGTAGACTTTCTGATATGGAATTATGCTGTAGTACTAACTTTGTCTGTCACTATCTTGTTTTGGAAAAAAATTTTATTTGTCTCAAAAATTATTTCTTATTTTATTTTTTATGTTTTCTGGAACATGTATTTAAAGATTGAGACTCTACTTTAAAAGTTGGTAAAAGTACCTATGAAAGTATCTGGGCAAGGAGATTTTTGTTTTTAATTTTAATTTTAATTTTAGATTCAGGGAGCACATGTGCAGGTTTGTTACAAGAGCGTATTGTGTGATGCTGAGGTTTGTGCTGTTATTGATTCCATTACCCAGATAGTGAATATAGTACTCAACAGAAAGTTTTTTATCCTTGCCCCCCTCCCTCCTCCTTTTCTTTTAGATTTCCCAGTGTCTGTTTTTCCATTGTTATGTCTGTGTGAACTCAATATTTAGCTCCAGTTTATAAGTGAGAATATGCAGTATTTGTTTTTCTGTTTCTACATTAATTTGCTTGGGATAATGATCTCCAGCTGCATCCATGTTGCTTCAAAAGATATGATTTCATTAGTTTTCATGGCTGGGTAGTATGCCATGATGCATATGTACCACAGTTTTTTTTATCCGATCCACTGTTGATAGGCACCTAGGTTGATTCCATGTCTTTGCTATTGTGAATAGTATTGTGATGAACATTCGACTGCATGTGCTCTTTTTGCAGGATGATTTATTTTCCTTTGGGTACGTACTCAGTAATGGGATTGCTGGGTCACATGGTAGTTCATTTTAAGTTCTTTAAGAAATCTCCAAACTGCTTTCCACAGTTGCTGAACTAATTTACTTTCCCACCAGCAGTGTATAAGTGTTCCTGTTTCTCTGCAACCTTACCAGCATCTGTTATTTTGGACTTTTTAATAACAGCTACTCTGAATGATGTGAGATTGTGTTTCATTGTGGTTTTGATTTGCATTTCTCTGATGATTAGTGATATGGAACATTTTTCAAATGTTGTTAGCCACTTGTATGTCTTCTTTTGAGAAATGTCTGTTCATGTCCTTTGCCAACTTGTTAATAGGGTTGTTTTTTTCTTGTAAGTTCCTTATAGATTTTGGATATTATTCTTTTATCAGATGCATAGTTTGAAAATATTTTCTCCCATGTAGATTGCCTGTTTACTCTGTTGATAGTTTCTTTTGCTGTGCAGAAGCTCTTTAGTTTAATTAAGTCCCATTTGTCTATTATTTATTTTGTCATATTTGCTTATGGGGTCTTCATCATAAATTTTTAACCTATACCAATGCCTAGAAGAGTATTTCCTAGGTTTTCTTCCAGAATTTTTATATTTTATAGTCTTACATTTAAGTTTTTAATCCATCTTGAGTTAATTTTTGTGTAGGTGAGAGGCAGGGATTCACCTTTATTCTTCTGCATATGGTTAGCCAGTTTTTTGGGCAAGAGGATTTTTGGAAGAGATAGTCTTTTGTCACCCTATGAGTTTGGTTTAGTAGTTTTTCTAGATTTCAAGTTTTTCTTTTTCTTTTTTTTGAACTAATTTTATGCTTTTGCATATCTCTAAATATTATAGAGATTTTCAAATTTCTTTATAGTTATTCATGATACTCTCTCTGCTTTAAAATTTTCTGATTGTGTCTCTGAGAATAACTCTTACAGTCCTAATGGAGCATTGTTAGTAAGAGTGGTCAGGTTACAAGTTTTTCTCAAAGATTTTCTTTTCTTTCTCCTGTTCCTCTCCTTCCTCCTTATTCTTTCCCTCTTGTTGTGGACTTTCTTTGATCGTATCATATACTGTACATACACACAAACCCTGGGAACTCCTGTGTCATTTCCTGCATAGCCAGGTCCAATTCACCACTGCTAAAATCCACAGCTGCTTCTAATGGGTACTGCCTTGTTCATCATGTCCTGTTGCTGCTTCCATCACTTAGCACCAGCTTTCAACTGACTCTAGCTTTTTATTGAGTAGTACAGCTCCAGCAGTACCAAGGCTTATGATATTCATTGATGCTATAGTGGTATCACAATCTTCTTTTGAATACTTACAACTTTTCTGCACACCCCTTCACTGGAGGGTCCAAGGTGATGGTGGTCTCTGGTGAATCCACTTTGCACAACCTTCCAAGGAGTCTTAAAGTAGTCCCACATATATCTCAATATCTCAAAGGGATTTGGAAAACAAGATCTTGAAGTTTTTGGTTATAGCCACCAACCCTCTCTAAGGGATTCACAAGTGAGTATTTAGGCTTGGGCCAGGAGACAGATTTTTGTGAAAAACAGTAATGTTCTTCCTGTTACATTTGAGACCCAGCTTGTTTGCCTGACATTTCTTTCTTTCTTTCTTTCTTTTCTTTTTCTTTCTTTCTTTTCTTTTTCTTTCTTTCTTTTCTTTCTCTTTCTTTCTTTCTTTCTTTCTTTCTTTCTTCTTTCTTCTTTTCCTTTCTTTCTTTCTTTCCTTCTTTCTTTCTTTCTTTCACTTTCTTTCTTTCTTTTTAATTTTTTCTATGTGAAAGCTCCTTTGTTCCTTATGGGAATGGACTTTCAATAGACAAACCTCCATTAGTCGGCAAACATGCCTGGATATTTTAGCACTCCAGGGGCGTACATTGTTCCCTCTCCCCAACTCAAATGAGAAGGCCACTGGAAAATAAAACTCGCAGTTGGAAATAATGTTGGCAGGGACCTGGCTGGTGTACTTCTGCCTCAAGTATGATGAATTACAGAATAAATCAAAATGATCACATAAAAATGGGCACAGATCAAAACAAAAAGTAATTTAGAATTCAAAATGTATCTGTCAAGTGCTCCCACCACTGGACCATATTTGGATGCATCTTATCAATTAAGATTCATCAACCAACTACCCTGGGATTCATTGTGTCTCTTTAGTGTGACTTCTCTTGTCTCTTTACTTATCTAGTCAGTATGCATTACATATCATAATCTCCAAGGGAACAGCATGATACTGCTCATTTTCAAGTTTTTGGAAATCTTGACTCCATTCTTTCATCTATACAACTTATATTCTGGATTTCCTAAAACCCATTATATGATTTTAAAATTTTAAATTAGAGCCCATGCTGGCTGACAAGGCATGACATTCTCAAGTTTTTGACTCTTTTTTGTTCTTACTAGAGAACCATTGATGAGGCTGATGGTGCAATGCAATGTTCTTCTCTGCTTGAAGACGTCTACATGTGAGAGATCTCTGGAAGAAGAGGAAGAAGACTTAGATTTAGTCCCAGGTCATCCACTCTTCAGACCTATGAACTTGGACAAGTTATCTAACCATTCTAGCTACACTTCCAGGGTTCTTTTTTGGGAGGAGGAGGGATAAAATATAAAATCATTTTTTTCTGGCTGTCATTTTAAGGCTATTGGATAGAAAATTGGTGTAAGAATACTTGATTATCTCTAACTTGCATGCTTGTGTAATAAGATGGGCAGAATTTTGTTTTCTTAGCCACTAATTAGGTGCATTTTTCTTAGAGTAAAATTGACATCATTGGGTCAATTATTTAATGAATGTGTTAAGGGTAAAAGTGAAATTTCTAGTTGAGTAGGCTACTGTAAAAGCTATAAACCACTACTTCTAATTGAGAATGTGTAGTAGAAGTTTAGAAAGGGAGGCCGGGCTTAGTGGCTCAAGCCTGTAATCCCAGCACTTTGTGAGGCTGAGGGGGGCAGATCATGAAGTCAGGAGATAGAGACCATCCTGGCTAACACGGTGAAACCATGTCTCTACTAAAAATACAAAAAAAATTAGCCGGGCTTGGTGGCAGGCGCCTTTAGTCCCAGCTACTCGGGGAGGCTGAGGCAGGAGAATGGCGTTAACCTGGGAGGTGGAGCTTTTAGTGAGCCGAGATTGCGCCACGGCACTCCAGCCTGGGCGACAGAGCCAGACTCCATCTCAAAAAAAAAAAAAAAAAAAAGTAACTGGAACTCCAGGGGTATGACAGGGGTATTGCTCATGTGACATCAACATTTACATCAGGTCCATCTATATCAGATGAACTGAGAAAAGAAACACAATTGCTGAGTTGTTTCTGTGGATGAGTATTTCTGTCCTTATAAAAATTGTGAGCAATCTTAACCAGCAAGCCACAGCAATGCAAACCAGACACCACGGAAGACAAATATCATACCAGTGGTACAGGCACCACAGATGTTTAAAACCAAGATCTCCACTTTGGGAGTCCGAGGTGGGTGGATCATGAGGTCAGGAGTTGAAGACCAGCCTGACCAAGGTGGTGAAACCGCATCTCTACTAAAAATACAAAAATTAACTGGGTGTGGTGGCGCATGCCTCTAATTCCAGCTACTCAGGAGGCTGAGGCAGGAGAATTGCTTGAACCTGGGAGGCAGAGGTTGCAGTGAGCCGAGATCACGCTATTGCACTCTGTAGCCTGGGCAACAGAGCAAGGCTCCATCTCAAAAACAAAAACAAAAACAAAAAACCCAAGATCTCACCATGGTGTTGTTTCCACACATGGCTGAGAGAGTATATAACATCTGATGGCTGTTCTACCATGGTTTGACTTGGGCTGTGGAGAAAGGATTTCTACTTGGCAGAGAAGGGGAGGGAAGGAAGACACAGGCCTAGGGCCAAGTCATGAGCACATGGGTGTCTTGCAATTAGAACGCAGACTTGAGAACAGCCACACATTGTCAACGCTATGATTTCTTCAATGTTATAGTTGGTGGGAAAGCATCCTCTTCCCACTCAACATCCTGAAATTTTCTGGATCCGATGAGTTCTGCCCGAAGTCTGGAAGAGTGGCCACAATTGCCAAAAGTCTAGTACCCATAATCTATAAGATGGAAAGATGGCAATGGTAAGATATGAATCAGCTATTGGGACAGTGTTTGGAATATAACCAGTAAGAGAGACAGAACGAGACTAGAAGCAGTCTAGTCCTGAGATGTCCAGAGAGAGGCCATGGGCAAAAGACTGAGAAAGATTGCTTCATCAGGGAGCTCATCTCTGTCTCTACACTCAGGTTCTATGCCCCAAACTGCAAGACCCTGTTAAGACAGGGAAGAAAGCAAGGCACAATTAAGTGGGGCCATCTGGAGCTTCAGACCACTGGATTACACATGTGAGATATTCTTGGCTATTCTCACTTTTCCACCTCCAACTTTCACATGAAAACTCTTATTTTGGCCTTGAATCCAATTTAGCAAAGTCTTTTGTTTGAACCTTCTGCAATGTTGCCAGTTGCAATGTAAACATGAATACAAAAAATCAGATGGAAGTGGTTACAGATGTCATGGCGGTGAAAAAGGCCTCCCTCTCATCAATGGTGAAACCTTGGCACCTGTTAAGAAAAATTATTCAAACCTTGAATATAAGGTAAAAGAACGACTCTGTGTCCTTTTGATGTTATACTATAACATTGTCATTTAGGACTATCTAGGGATTATTTAATTCTCTAAGAGAATGCTTTTTCTTGACATTTATTATTTATTTATTTATTTTTTATTTGTCCATTTTTAAAAATTGTACCTTAAGTTTTAGGATACATGTGCACAACGTGCAGGTTTGTTACATATGTATACATGTGCCATGTTGGTGTGCTGCACCCATTAACTCGTCATTTAGCATTAGGTATATCTCCTAATGCTATCCCTCCCCCCTCCCCCCACCCCACAACAGTCCCCGGTGTGTGATGCTCCCCTTCCTGTGTCCATGTGATTACAATCCAGACAGTGTGCAGTTACATATAAACTTGCAGAAATTGAGAAACTATACATGATTTTTGATTAGCAGAAATGGAAATGATTTCTTTCAGACAGTAAAACATAATCCCAAGGATACACAGTTTTATTGCCTTGTAGAACATTAACCAGTTGTGCATATAACTTAGCAAAATTGTTTCCCTATCCAAGTTTTACCTGACAATATAAATCTCTGTCCATTAAATGCTCTTATAACTGCTTTGTGTGCTTCCCAGTTACTGGATTGAGTTAAATTACTCTCTGACATGTTCGTATGAGTCATATTTTACTATTTTTGGGAATTATACATTGAGAGACTAAGAGAAAATATCTAGGTGAGAGAATGGAGCCCCAGTCTTCTAAATTTTACTCTTCCCCCCCACTAAACCAAAAATCCTCAGCAAAGTGTCATGACTGGTTTCATCTCCTGGATCTTACCCAATTACTAGTGTATGCCCTTGGATCTGGATACACTTATTTTATTATTTACACTCAGAAGATAATCTATGGAAAAGATAACAGGCTCAAACCAAGCACGAAAATCCACCATTATTAGTTTGAGGTAAACATTATAATTTTCTACCACTTGTCTCTCATCACCCTGAGGTTTTCTGTTTAATAATAAAATCATCTGTTTCTTTTTAATGCCACCCACTCAGTGTACCTATTTGACAACTGTTTATTTTCTCCCTTTCTAATTTGTGATGAAGAAGTGTTTCTAATGTGTGATGAAAAGTGTCCATTTATTCGAAAAAATACAAAAATATAAATTACTCTGCTTCAAATTGGTGTTATATTTTGCTTACTTTGTATTGCTCGTGTCTGTGATACTTTAATGTTGTAAGGCTAAATGGAAGAATCTAATGAAAGCTCTAGACTCTTCGCCCTGAAAAAGATGAACATATACATGAAGTTTCCAAACAATGTCAGAATTTGGAAGATCCCATAAGGCTTACCTATGAATCAATGAAGAGTCTCGGAACCCCAAGTGAAGAAATTCTCCTCTACCAGTAAGAAACACCCTCTCACCCTTTTTCTCTTCCTAAATCCACATCTATATCACCCTTTTAAAATTTTTGGGATCACATCCTAGTTTCTCTTTATAACCTAACTATTTCAGCATTTTATTTTGTGCTGCTCCAATTTCTTTTCACTTAGCATTACATCTAGTTTTTACCATAATAATGGATATACATTTTTTTGTCATGCGCTGTATATTTTATAAGAGATAAGGTTTCTTTTATGTATACTTTTCTTGATGTAACTTGCACTCTTAAGCCATTTATCTTTTTTGCATTATGACTTTACATATACTGCTAAAATTTAACTATGTGGGATCAAAATGGGGGAAAGAAGCCAAATTCCAGTTGAAATTGTAATATTTGCTCTCTGGTGCAATGTGAACAAGCCTTAAATAAAAGTTATTGTAGTCCTCATTATATTATTTTTAAAGGGATTGTATTTCCACTGTACTGAAGTCCTTGAAGCATACAACTGGTATCACATCTGAATCTGCCAGTATTGAGCAGGCCGTTTGGTATGGAGCAGCAGCTCATAAAATATTTTAATGGATAATAAGTGTTAAGAGAAATTTCAAAGATTCTGTTTCCTCCGGCTGATACTGGGTTTTTCAGTTTCATGGTTCAATTACTGTTGGATTATTTAGCCAACCCCACTTTTTTCCTCCATGCTCTGTATTACTATTGACATTGTGGTGAATAATTCTACTGTATAAACATGAAAGTAAAAAAAAAATGGAGCTTTTTATTTAAAATGTATAATAAATAGAAGAAAAAAGAAATCAGTGTTTTACAGACAGAAAGAGTTAAGACCAATTGAGATATCTCTTTAAGCTTAGAAACTAATGTATTTCTTCAATGTCCTCTTATAATCAGACTTTCTGGAAGCTAAAAACACAGCAGTTTGGATTTATTGATTCTTCTACTTCAAAGTGACATTTCTGAGACATAGAGGAGTAGAGGAAAGAACATGGGTTTTGGAGTCAAAAGAACTAGTTTAAAATCCAGGATTCAAGACTTCCATGCTGTAGGACTGAGATAAGTTATTTAACTTTTACATGTCTCATTTTCTTAATCTATAAATATTAAGGTTATAGAATGTGTAGGGTTGTTGTGAGTCAGTCGTAAGTGAAATAATAACTTCCTCAGGATATGGCCTGAATTCTAAGATATATAAATAAATAGACTCTGTCAGTATTTTGTCTCTTCTCAGTCAAGTCAGACTCTGCAACAACAGTTTGTTGCTTTTAACTTGCATTGTGCCTCATGCAGAGGTGGTGAAATTTTCTACATACACATACTTGTAAATTTCTTCATTATTTGAAAACAATAACTACAATAAGAATAATGGGAGAAAACACAGCTGAATTAAGAGAAGAAAAGTATACACAACCAACACAATTTGCAATGATTGAGAATAAAACCTGAGTTTCCTGATGGCGATGGTGACTATGTAGATGAAATGGTTTGCACATGTGGCCTGTTATGTGTATCCTTGCAATCATCTATAGATGACCCATCTTCTTATTGACGTGTCATTGCTTAAATCCAACAGCCAGGTATGGTCAACTCTGGATGGTTGGAAGCCCAATCTGTTTCTTCCAATTGAATTGCCCACTCTTGGCCAATAGGTTATTATTTTAAAGTTGACCTCTTCCTGTGATAAACTCCATCTCATACCTTTTTAAATTTGTTGCTGTAGGGTTTGTGGGAAGAGTGGTAACTCGCTGTTGCCCTCATATATTCACGAGGCTAAATTTAGAGAGAAATTTCTCACCCAAGTCTTTTCTAGAGTGTTGAGTGGTGCAGTGTCCTCCCAGTGTTAGAGTGCTCATCTTTCCAGAAGTCTCCCGTGCCACTTCCCTCTTTGCTAAACTTTGACTCCCTCTTTCTTTGTACATACGTGTTTGTGTGTATATATAAATATGTGGAACATCTATAGTACCTTTTCCCAGTGACCAATTTGCCATTTCTTTATGCCACAAGCCCAGTGGTCCATTCTCCATCTCAGCCTCAACTTCTTTAAACTTGGTTTATTTAGGGATTTTTCTTGAGTTATTTTCCTATTTTCTTCCCAAGGTAGCCTTTTTTTCTACATATATATTAAATCTCTTAGCTGCATTTTCTTCTTCGTTGTCCTATGTTCAGTATATTTTGCCAGTGAATGTATAAAATTGATCATTTTGGAAAAGCAACCTCCTTCCTCATGATTGAGAGGCACATTTAGAGGATAATATTATGTAAGGAAGAGATAAAAGGTAACTACAAACAGACTTGAAATAGAGCCCTAGATCCTGTGTTCTAGTCCAGCATTGCCCCCTGATAAAAGACAACTATTCAACAAGCTACATTTAACAGCATTTATTTGAGCGAAGAACCATTCTTGAATCAGGCAGCCCTCAGAACCAGAAAGGGTTCAGAGAATGCTGCTCTGCAATGTGGGCAGTGAGTATTTATAGGCAGAAAAGGTTGATGCAAGCAGAAACAAGGAGCAGAAAGCAAACTGGTTATTTCAAAGGTACTTTTTTGGTAAGGTTAAAGCAGAAGGGATTTTCTTATTATGCTAGCTAAGCTGGCTTGTTTGGAGATTTGGTTATTTCTCTCTCTCTCTCTTTCTCTCTCTCTTAATTTCTCAGGCCAGATAAATGACTTAGTTTTGGCTTGGGGTGTTTTAGTTTAGCTTGAGTGACTCCATTTTGGTTTGGTCTGGTCGGGGCTAATGCCAGAGCTCAGTCCAAATTAATGGATTTCTATAAATTTTATTTAATACTTCCAAGCATGGTTCTGAGTTACATAATTGAAACTCTGTGGCCTTTCTTTCCCCTAAAGACAGCTCAAGGGAAATGAGAGAAGCTCACTCTAGCCCTACAGTCTCAGTGCTTGGCACACTGAGAGCAACGTTCAGTTTATGTGGCCATAGTGCCTATAGTCTGTGAAAGCCTCAGCGTGCAGTCTGTGTCTTGTTTATCAGTTTTTTTTCTGGTTTCCAGCCCCACATATAGCAACTGCTATTAGTCAATAAATGTTTGCCAAGATAATAAATTAACAGATGAATGACTGTCTCCAAGTTCAATTTTCTCCTAAAGGTAGAAAGAGCTTTGTTGATGAACTTTGAAATTGTTCTAGTTATGGCACTGTAATATGATGCAAGGGTCTTCATTCCATGCCTATACTTCTACCTAATGAAGAACGCAGGAGTAATTTTTTAAGCTGGCCATCATTGGAATTTTTTTCATTTAAAAATATGCATAGTAATGGGAAACACACCAAACAGTCCTAAAACAGTTATTGTAGGGACACTGTGTCAGGCTGACTTTACTCAAAAGCATATTTCTCTCTTCCTTCTGTGCATGTAAAACACATCTCATCTTGGACCATATGTTTCCAGCCCTCACTTTCTTCTTTTCTCTTGCTTTGCCCTTCTCCAGCTTAAAATATTTCACAAACTATTTTTTAAATTCTGATTTTTCACTTTTCATTTTTCTTATCTTCAGTAAATGTTATCGCTTCAGGAAAGACATCCTGATAGATTGATAGACTCTATACCTCAAGACTTAACTCCCCTAAATGTCCCACTTCCCATCCCCAATGATAACAGACAGACAGACAGACAGACACACACACACAACACATGCATGCGCACACAGCTGTTACTGCCTTCATGAGAAGTTATAAGAGCAGCTATCCTAAATTCATTGAGTTGTACTAAGAAAGGGCCTGCTTAATCAAAGAAAGGTATTATATATTTGCAACCTACCATCTAATAATCTAATAATAGCAGTACTTCCCTTTGGGCATGATGGTTGCAGGGGTGGGAGAGCTTCACTGGCTGTTGTATACATAGATTCTCAGAGCTCATAAAAGAAATTATTTTAGTTGTATAAGAATTTAATATGATTAATATTATACTTTTAAATATCTTACTTTTTCCTTTATAGAAACATATTTCTTAGAAATGGTAGACTTCATCAATTCCCTTTTTGTAGAGGTGAGGAACTGAGTCTCAGAGAAGTTAAGTGAATTGCCCAAAGAATAAACAAATAAGTGGCCAAGGTAAGAATTGGACTCAGAGTTTCTAACTCCAAAAGCCACATTCTTTCAAGCAATTTCTATTGGACTTTAAGTTTACAAACCACTCTCATATAATCAACTGATTCAATTCTTACAATATTGTATTCAGTTGACGTTTTCTACATTTTACTAAGAGAATCTACCAGAAGCCCCTCAGAGTTGGAGCCAGGACATATCCCATGTTGCTTGCCTCTAAATCTCTGAATTTTTAACTGTCACTGCTGAACTTTCTGTCCATCATATGTCCCTGAGAAATAGTGATGAAAAGAATTAAAAGTAACCGTGAGATTTTATTTTCTTAAAGTCAAAATTGTCAATGACAGAAAGATTCTTGCATTATCTTAATTGTAGCTTCTCAGACACTCAGATGACAGGTAGCATCAGACAATTTGACTACTAACCATAGTTATCAGGGAAAGATGTTCTTGAAAGATGTGTTTGTTATGAACTAAATTCTATCTGCCCTAAAATTCATATGTTGAAGTCCTAAGCCCCTGTGCTTCAGAAGGTGACAATATTTGGAGATAGGATCTTGAAGAGGTAATTCAGATAAAATGAGGTCATTGGGTTGGGCATTAATCCAATAAGATTGGTGTCCTATAAGAATAGGAAATTTGTAAGCAAATTAACATAGAGGCAGGAAATCAAATATCATATGTTTTCACTTATAAGGGGGAGCTAAATATTGAGTACTCGTGGACATAGAAATGGCAACAATAGACACTGTGGACTACTAGAAGGGGGAGGGAGAGGAAGAGGTAGGGGTTGAAACACCAACTATTGGGTACTATACTCACTACTTGGATGATGATGGGATCAGTCATACCCCAAACCTCAGCAACATGCAATACGGCCATGTAACAAACCTGGACATGTATCCCCAGAATCTAAATAAAAGTTGAAATTCTAAAAAATGTTTTGAAAAAAGAATAGGAAATTTGGACACAGACATGTACAGAGGAAAGACCCCGAGAAGATGGCCAACTGTATGCCAGGGAGACAGGCCTGGAACAGATCTTTCCTTCATGACCCTCAGAAGGGACCAATCCTGCTGAAACCTTGATCTTGGATTTCTGGATTCCAGAGCTATGAGAAAATAAATTACTGCTTTTTAAGCCATCCAGTTCCTAGGACTTTGTTATGGGAGCCCTAGCAATCTACTACAGTATTCATAAATAATTAATTAAGCAAAGTCAAACATGGCTTTCTAAGTCTTAGCAAAATAGTACACCATCTTTGATATGACAAGGAGAATTTCAGGATGTACATGCCTCCAGAAATTACAATTAAAGAAAATTTTCCTAGGGGTGGGAGGAAACTTTTGGAGTTGATGGAGGTCTATGACACAGATTCTGGTGATGGTTTCACCAGTGTATACTTATCTGCAAACTCATCAAATTGTATCCATTAAATGGGTTCTCCTTTTGATATATTAATTATACATCAATAAAATGGCTTAAATACACACACACACACACACACACGAATATTATTCAACTTCTCACAGTACAGGATACCAGGATATTGGTAATGTGATCAGTGTTACAGAGATGTCCAGCATTCAAACTTTGAGATTCTATAAGGCTTTGGTTAGATTATAGGGGTAACCTCTCTTCTAGGCTTAAGGAGGCTGACAACTAGTGCTTGCTTACAAAGCTTTTATGGTAAGAAAGGATAGTGTGAGGTGATAGCGGAAAGCTAATTTTTAAAGTTATCCTTCATTTTTTTCTTCCATTTTCTGTGCATTTCATTATCTAGCTTTTTCACTGTTAATTTATAAGCAGGACACCAGCAGCTTTCATTTCGTATTGCCACTAGGTGGCCAGATACAAGTTAGCAGTAATATTTGGAGAATGGCATACCCATCTGCAGTATAAAGTCAATTACTATCACGCCTGTAATCCCAGCACTTTGGGAGGCCGAGGCGGGTGGATCAGAAGGTCAGGAGTTCAAGACTAGCCTGGCCAATATGGTGAAACCCCGTCTCTAATTAAAAAATACAAAAAAAAAAAAAATTAGCCGGGCGTGGTGGCACACACCTGTAATCCCAGCTACTTGGGAGGCTGAGGCAGGAGAATCTCTTGAGCTCGGGAGGCGGAGGTCGCAGTGAGCTGAGATCACACCATTGCACTCCAGGCTGGGCGACAGAGTGAGACTCCATCTCAAAAAAAACAACAAAAAACAATTACTAGAAACCGGCTTTTGTAATGCCAAGGAATTTTCTGTCATTCTTCTAGTATAAGGAAGCTCTTTTGGAAATGCAGTGGTAAGAAAGTCCTAATGAAAGTCATGAGTTTTGAGAGATGCAAGGGGTGTTAATTCATCCAGTCCAATAACTTTGAACCATGGATGTACATCATAATCATCTATGAAATTGTTTAAAGTCAAATATACCTGAATGTCCCTTGTTCCATGGGCTCAGGGTGAGCCTTGAGCATTTAGGGTTATGAAAATTGCCACAGGTGATTCTGATGTTCACTCTTGAAGAACCAGGACAACTTCCTCATTTACAGGCTTCACAGTGACTCAGGGCTGTCTGGGCTGGAGCAGGCTTGGAGGCAGTTCTGAGTTCCAGCCACCTCCTTTCTGCTGCATCATAATCTCTTAGTGTTCTTTCAGTGTGTTTTGCTGTCCTCACTCTCGCCATCACCACAGCTTTCTCCTAGATTTAAATTTGACTTTGCCGAGAGAGGAGATCAGAAAAATATCACAAAACCTTATCGGATGAATGCTCAGCAATCAGAAAGCAAACATTTACCTCCTTCTCATCTTCATTGCCCCCTGGTGACCATAATTTCTATTTCATCACCAGCCTAGCTGGGCAGGCCCCTAATTAAATAGTTAGCTTCATCAGCTGCAGGCTTTGAGATAACAGTGGGCGCAATAAACAATAGAATGTGACTCAGATAGGTAGTTGTAGCTAATGAATGGCAATCACATACAGAGTTTCAAGTGCACATTTCAGGGGATGCATTCAGTTAGAATACTATTAGTGGAATTGCTAACAGTACTAACCAGAACACTGGGACCTTATCTTTCCTATAATGTAGCCCTCCTCTAGTTTGGAGACCTGACTCAATCAGTCAAGCTTGCTTGCTCTTCTGCTTCCTTTGTGTTCAATACCAATTACAAGAAATATGGTATACAGGGAAACATACCTCTGTTTGCAGGTTGTTTAGAAACCTGTATGTTAGGTCTTAAGTATGTGAATTGGATTGTTTGTATCTAGTCTTCTGGAGAAAGACTTTGCTTATGTATTCAATTTATTTTCATTGCTTAGCAGTACTTAGTAAAAAGGCTTTTCAGTTACCTCAGAGGCAGGATGGTCCAATCTAGTGGAAAGATGATTTCAGTAGAATCTGAAGACTCGGATTTTAGTTTCAGCCCTGCATGAAAGAGGAAGGCATGAGTTCTGTTTCTCAAATGCAATAAGTTACTTATAAGGTTTGATCGATGGGTCATTGTGAGTTAAGATAATCCATTCAACAATACTTTGGGGATGACGCGCTGTTGTGAAAATATGATGCTATTCTGGTCCAGTTCCATGGACTCATTGATATAGTCGTTAAAAATAACACGATTAGCTTTCCAAGGCAATTTTCAGATTTTAATTTGTTTTTTTGAAATATAATATGATGGTAATTTTCTAAGTTTGGAATTGCTGCCTCTTCTATAGAAAATAATTGAAACTGAAAAACTGAAAATATAATGTAAATGTAATTAGATTTAAATGTCGCTAATATTTTTGGTTCTATTCTGTTGTGCCACTGGGGCAAGTGCCTATCTACTTGTTATGCCTGTAGCATCTTCATGTTTACAAAACAATTAACATTTCCTAGAACCATTTGGAAAAGGTTATGGTATCTTTACTTTGCTCAGCATAAACAGGGAGGCAGAAAGAAGCTCAAAACTATGGAAACTCAAGGGGCGGTGGCTTACCATACTCAGTAGAACCGTATTTATCCATGTTTTCCCCCCAAATCTCCGAATTTATTAGATTCCCACATTAGGAGGAATCATCCCTTCCAAACTGAAACTTTGTTTGTGGAGAAATGTCTTGGGATTGATTACAAAGGGAGAATTATCAAATAAATATTCCTCTTTTATGTTATTGTTTTGACTGGAATATAATTGTAAGGTCTTAGAGACACAGAGCAAATATATTATTCATTTGTACATTAATTTTTAAAGGAAAACATTTTAGTCTGATTATGAATACTACAAGCAGCATAATACTAGACAATAAAGAAATGTATAAAGATGCTGGCAAAATCACCCATAATTCTGCTTTCAGGAGTTAATGCCATTTGGTGTGCCCCTTAAGACTTCTTCCTTTTTGTGTCTACTTAGAAAAAATATATAGCTTTGTGTATGGTTTATAAACAGTGGGATGCTATTACATGCTGTTTTGCAAGACATTATTTTCATTTGATGGAATACCTTTTATTGTTTCCGAGTAAATGTGCCTGTGCATCATCATTTTTCACGGCTTTAGTTTCTTTCCTCTTATGGACTGACCATCATTTAATTTTCCAAACACTTTTATTAGCCCTGTAAGTTGTTTCCAATTTTTTATTGTTATAAACAATGCTAAACTTTAAGCGCTATTATTTAATGTGAAAAACAGGGCTCAGGCTGTCTACTGTACAGGCTTTACGTGGGGAGTATACAAAATAATGTTTGCAGAAACCATGATAACATATATTCATATAAGACGGCGTGGTGGCTCATGCCTGTAATCCTAGCACTTTGAGAGGCCAAGGCAGGCAGATTGCCTGAGCTCAGGAGTTCGAGACCAGCCTGGGCAATACAGTGAAACCACGTCTCTACTAAAATACAAAAAATTAGCCAGGCATGGTGGTGTGCACCTGTAGTTCCAGCTACTCAGGAGGCTGAGGCAGGAAAATCACTTGAATCCGGGAGGCGGAAGTTGCAGTGAGCCGAGATTGCGCCACCATACTCCAGCCTGGGCAACAGAGCAAGACTCTGTCTCAAAAAAAAAAAAAAGAAAAAAAAAAGACTTTCATGTTATCTAGGTTTTCAAATATGTTATCATATTGTGGGAACTTCACAAATTTGTAATTTAAAAATTTTACATCTGTATATATGTTATTCTCTTTCCTAATACTTGTGGTCTATTTTTATTACATTTGTCTGAGATTACTAGGCCAATCATTCAACAAACATGCATAGATGATTTTTCCTGTGTTGGTCACAGCGCTATGCTAGGGATACAATGGTTAGCAAGGCAGACATAGTCTGTTTCTAATGGAGACACACTTCCATTCATATGGCAGGCACAGAATTTAAAAGGACAATGTATTAGTTTGTTCTCATGATGCTAATAAAGACATACCTGAGACTGGGTAATTTATAAAGGAAAGAGGTTTAATTGACTCACAGTTCAGCATGGTAGGGGAGAGGCCTCAGGAAACTTACAGTCATGGCAGAAGGGAAAGCAGACACCTTCTTCTTCACATGATAGCAGCAAGGAGAAGTGCCGAACAAAAGAGGGAAAAGCCCTTTATAAAAACATCAGATCTTGTAAGAACTCATTCACTATCATGAGAACAGCAGCATGGGGGTAACTGTCCTCATGATTCAATTACCTCCCACCGGGTCTCTCCCACAACATGTGGGAGCTGCAATTCAAGATGAAATTTCCGTGGGGACACAGCCAAACCATATCAGACTAGAAAACAATGAATAACAAATTTTGTAAAGAAAATGAATAGGGATTTGAGAAAGAAAATAATGAAAGGGGTAGTCTCAGATAAAGTGTTTAGTAAGTACTTTCTGAAGATGTGACACTCAAACTGAGACATTAAGTATGGAAATACAAATTCATTTTTAAAAAACAAGAAAAAAGAAGAGAAACTATAGTAAGACTGGAGCATTTGGGGTGTGTGGGAGACTGGCTGAGACAATGCTGTAGCCTTACAAATAGGTTATATAATAAAGAGTCCTGTGACCACAGCAAGGAGCTTTGGTTTTTATAGAAATGCAGTTAGAAGCCTAGATGTCATTCACACCTCTTTTATTTTTTCTTCCCTGTGTTTTAAGTTAAAAGCTTCATTTATTTTACTTTTCCCTTTATGATGAGACAGAGCAGTTTTTAAAAACATTTTCTTTCTTGACAGGCCAATGCAAATATTATGTTTGTCCAGTGTGATACCTAAGTTGGAACTTTAATTTTGATGAAATATTAACTAATTCAGAAGAATATCATATATTTTTTATTTAGAAAATTAGCCCTTTGATTATTAGACAACCTGTTATTGAAAGAGAATATTTGAAATCTCCAACTACAAATGTAAATTTTCTATTTATCCTTTTAATTCCATCTACGATTGTTTAATATACTTTGATAACTTTCTTATTAGTTGCATGTAAATTTAAGATGGTGTATCTTCTTGTTGGATTGACTTTTTCTTCATTGTGAAATATCCCATTTTACTTGACTAATTCTATTTGCCTTAAAATATTTTTTGGTGTTATTGATAGAGCTACAACAGCCTTCTTTTGGTTAGTGTTTCCTTGGTAAGTCTTTTTCTTATATATCTTACATTTAAAAAATATCATTGTCACCTCCCAAACACAGACACGATTTGCCATTTGTTGTTCTCAATTTCCGTATTCAAGTTTACAGTGCTCAATATTATGAATGACTTTCTTTTTTTTTTTCTTTTTGAGATAGAGTCTTGCTCTGTTGCCCAGGCTGGAGTGCAGTGGCACGATCTCTGCTCACTGCAAGCTCTGCCTCCCGGGTTCACGCCATTCTCCTGCCTCAGCCTCTCGAGTAGCTGGGACCACAGGCGCCCACCACCACGCCCAGCTAATTTTTTGTATTTTTAGTAGAGACGTGGTTTCACTGTGTTAGCCAGGATGGTCTCGATCTCCTGACCTTGTGATTCACCTGCCTCAGCCTCCCCAAGTAGTGGGATTACAGGCGTGAGCCACCACGCCTGGACTATCGATGACTTTCTTTATGACTTGGGGGTTTTGTATCCTGCTTAAAAAGACTGACCCCTTTCCAGTGTGTAAACTTATTCACACATTGTTTGTTCTAGAATTTTATAGTTCTGTGCTTTGTGCTTAAGTTTTTGATCCATTTGAAATATTTTGTTTTGTAAGGATTGAAGTAACAACATGATATTTTGAGTGGTGAAGGACATTGATCAGTTGATTCTGATGCACAGTGTTTAAAACGATGTTAGCAGAAACTAACCTTATATGTTCTCACTTAGGCAAATTTGTACACTTCTTTTTTTATTAATCTATCAATAACATATGAATGTAAGTTAAATTATATCAGAATTTTTATAATTTATCATAATTTAAAATCCTTTCTTAATATTTTAATAGTTGTGAACTTACAGATTTAAACATAATGTTATTTGACTGATAGCTTCCTTGCTGTTATATTTTCAAATTGACTTTTACCTTGGAAGTATAAAATATTGTCTTTTTGTCATTTACAGCTATTTCACTTAATTTTACTCTGCCAAATTAAAAAATTGTTTCTGTTCCTTCTTCTTTTTAAAACTTACATTTTGTTCGACGTATCTTTACCCATTCTTGAATTCTTTAATCTTCTAGAATTTTTAATGGTCTTGTAAACAGCATATGTTCTCCAGTTCTCGGAATCTTATTTTCAATTCCACATCCACTAGGGTATTTTCATGTACTAGGGGACAGAGTTTATGCATTAATTTATTATAATTAGCACAATAGCAACTGTATAAACTGTTCTTTTCTCTATTTATCTGAAGAGAAAGATGAATGTTAGGAAGGTGAAACAAGTTACCTAGAGTTATACACCTAAAAATTGTCTATTTATTGTAAAAGTTCTTTAAAAAAAACTTACATTTTTTGTTTTGTTTTGTTTTGTTTTGTTTTTGAGACAGAGTCTTGCTCTGTCGCCAAGGCTGGAGTGCAGTGGCACAATCTTGGCTCACTGCTACCCCTGCCTCCCGGGTTCAAGAGACTATCCTGCCTCAGCCTCTAGAGTAGTTGGGACTACAGGTGTGCGCCACCATGCCTGGCTAATTTTTGTATTTTTAGTAGAGATGGGGTTTCACCATATTGGCCAGGCTGGTCTCAAACTCTTGACCTCAGGTGATCCACCTGCCTTAGCCTCCCGAAGTGCTGGGATTACAGGAGTGAGCCACTGTGCATTGATTTTTATTTCTAATTTTATTTCTTATGCATTTTTCTTACTGTGTTTCATTATATGGAGTATATTTTCTTTTGTTTTATCTTCTTAATTTTGGAAGTTTTTTAAATACTGTGGTCAAAAACACATGAAATTTACCATCTTAGCCATTTTTAAATGTACAGTACAATATATTTGTGTGTGACAGATGATGAGAATGTTCTTGTATTGCAAAACTGAAACTCTATGTCCATTGTACAAGTGCCTTCCTCCCACCCCCAAGAAGATATATGTTCTTAAATATTTCAAAAGGATACTGTAATTATTTCTTTAATTATTTGCCTCAAGAGTGTCTTTGAAATCTTCCTATTGAAACTTGAAATATAGGACACATTTTCTCCCTTCCCTTAATTTCAAGTTAGTATAATCTGGGTTTGATTTCCATACAATTATTACATTTTGTCCTATGTCCTTTGTCCTATGTCCTATTATTTTACTTATTTATTTTTTCCTATGCCCTTTGTCCTATGTCCTATTATTTTACTTATTTATTTTTTCGAGACAAGGTCTCACTCTGTCACCAAGGCTGGAGTGCAATGACATGATCATGGCTCACTGCAGTCTCAACCTCCTGGGCTCAAGCAATCCTCCCACCTCAGCCTCCAGAGTAGTTAGGACTACAGCATGCACCACCATGCCTGCCTAATTTGTTATTTTTTGTAGTGAGGAGGTCCCACTCTGTTGTCCAGGCTGGTCTTGAACTCCTGGCCTTAAGTGATCTTCCTGCCTCAGCCTCCCAAAGTGTTGGGATTATGGGCATGAAGAACTGTGCCAGGCCCATGTGTGTCTTTAAAGAAGAGTGCTTAGACCACTTTTTTCACCTTCATAACCACATTTGTTTAGCGTTATCTCCACATTGAAGTGGGTTGAGTTCATTTAAAAATCACTTTTGTTTTTCCTGTGATTTATCTCATTATTTCAATCTTTCTTTGTTGATTAGAATATGTATTTGAGAATTTCTTTTATTTTTAATTTGTGGGCATAATGGCTGTGCTTTTTGAGTGCTTGAATATGTGAGATTATTATATTTTTTATTGCTTTAATAATTCCCAATGATACATTAATAAGAATTGCTTATTTAAGCAACTAAATTTGAGAACTTTCTCAACAATTAATTTTGGGTATAATGTTACCTATTTTTATGGTTTTTAATTTTTAAAGTTTTTCTTCCATATTACATTAAACTTTAGAGTTAAACTCTAAGTCTTCTGGACCTAAAGTTCAGCATCACATATAAATGTAATGCAATATATATATATACAAAATATTTGTAATTACAACTATATATAGGTGCAGTTATTGCCTGATTTGTTTCCAGCTGTCATTTTATATATAGCTATGTCATTGCATGTGGATAGTATAGTTCCGATATGATTGACTAGTAGACTCCAAACATTTTTTATTGCATATGTTTATAAGTGAAACTCTTTGAGCATGTACCTCAAAACATTACATATTTATTTAACAATTATGCATGTAGTGCAATTAACTCACATATTAAATTTTAATAAAGTTCAAATTCTTCCCAAATATTTTTATAAAAATAATTAAAATCCATATGCTCTGAGATTTTCTCTCTGACTTCAAAGTTGATGTCTGCACTTTGATTTTTTGACTGTCCTTTGTTAGGTTATACATACAGATCAAATCTGACTTGTTTACCACTGTAACACCACTACCTTCCACAATAGCTGGAATCTCATAGGTGCTCAGTAAATACTTATGGAATGACTCATTGGTCTAATAATGACTTACACATATGCCAAGTTTATAAATGCTAAGGTAGGTATCTAGAGAGAATAATTTATTTGCTAATGTCACACAACTTTCATTCCAAATCAGTGAAACTGCAATGCAGTTTTCTTTATTGCACCCCAGAGTTTGAAATGGTGCCGTGCAGAGTCCAGAGTTGCACGATTTCCTTATGGGAGCTGTTCCAGGAGTGGAGAGGGAACAGGGAGGGAAGGGGAACATATTTCAATTAGATGTGTCCAAACAAGTTGATCTCAGCTTAAATCTATTTTCTTTGTTTACAGAACAAAAGCAAATGATAAAAGCAGAAAAGTAGATAAAGTTCAAAATTCATATCCCTGCACAATGCTCTTTTAAATTAAATACCTATTATTACCTCTAAGTGAATTTACATATACGTTGTGACAATCGTATTTCATTTTGTATTCTGACAGTAAATAGGCCTCTAAATGTGAGCCTAATTAATATATATACACAGAATGTAGAAAGATATATTTAAAAATTATATTAAGATAATGCATAAATCACACTGAACACTTCAATAGGTATTAAATGTGTGATTAGCTTTTATATTATTTAAAATTGATGCTTTTAGCTTTCATCTTAAAATATCAGGGAGATTGTAAAATCTCACAGCCTGAGATAAAGAGTTGAGGAGGACAATCTATTTCTAGGGGAAAAATATTAGCTGCCATATCTGTCTTAGAGCCCAGCATGACTTTGACAGATGTGGTCAGTTTTGATATTGTAAAGTTATTGAAGTGTCCACAAGATGGCAGATCCAGAGTCTAGGATGCCTTATTCACCAGCATCTGACAAATGTGCCCAGTAAGACTTATTTTTACAACACTGGTAAGCCAAGCTGGTTGCAACAATTAAAATTAACATGCTTAAAAAAATCAACTTGCTACTTGCTGTTTTTATTAGAATATATGTCACACCCCTTTAAAATAACAATTAGCCTCATGCCACACCATATTGGTCACTAAATCTATAGCAATGAAAACCTAGCTAATACTGTTCAACTTTTCCTAATTATTTCAAAATGAATCACCTTGCTTTCATATAGTTATGTGTAACAAGATTGCTGTCATACAAAATACATATGAAAACCACTCTTTTTAGAGTTGTCTCATCCATGTTGTCTTATATCAGCGGTAACCAACCTTTTTGGCACCAGAGACAGGTTTCGTGGAAGACAAGTTTTCGCGGATGGGGAAAGGAGGAAGGGGAGCGTGTGATGGATGGGGGCATTCTCTCATCTAGTTTTGGGATGAAACTGTTCCACCTCAGATCATCAAGCATCAGATTCTCATAAGGAGTGCACAAACTAGATCCCCGGCACGCACAGTTGACAATAGGGTTCGCGCTGTACGAGACTCTAAAGCCATGGCAATCCGACAGGAGGTGGCGCTCAGGCGGTAATGCTCCCTGGCCTGCAGCTCACCTCGTGCTGTGCTGCCCAGGGCCAGTCCATGGCTGGGGGGCAGGGGACCCCTGTTTTGTATAAAGTTGGGAGAGAACTATCTCCTTCCCTCGCAGGTTGTTGCATAGTTCATGAATTAATAGATGGTTAAGCCCTATAGAAAAGTTGAAAGAAGAGTTTAATGAACACCTAGATGAACTCCCACTTAGATGTCTCAGTCATTAACATTATGCCATATTCTCTTTCTCTTACACACACATAATTATATATGTCACACACAGAGTTGCTTTTTGCTGAACAACCTCAGCATGAAGTAGGCAACATGACATTTTAGTCTTAAATAATGGAGCATATATCTCCTAAGCATAAGATCATTACTTACCTAAGCAAAATATCATTATCACTCCTAATAAAATAACTTTATTTCATTAATATATAGTATACATTTTATGTTCAAATTTCCCCAATTGCCCTAAGAACATTTACGGAGAAAATCCAATAAGAGGTTGTGTACCATACTTATTTGTTATTCTTAAATCCTATTTAACCTAGGATGGTCTTCCTTCTACATTTTTATTTTTCAGGACATTCAATTTCTAGAACTTTTCAGAGCATTGTAGCATGTTGCACATTCTACATATATATGACTGTTTCTTTGTGATCAGATTTGGGTAAAATATTTTTGGCAAATGTTACATAGATGGTGTTATATGTTCATTTTTCAGCAGTAAGAGATATATAATGTCAGATTTTTCTACAATCGGTCATATTAAGTTAAATTACTTGGCCACATTGGTGACCTATGGAACTCTCCATAAGTGTACATTTTCTCTTTTGTAATTATTATTCTGTGTCTTAGAAGCTCTATGAATATCCAGTTTATAAAAGTGTTTACCCACTGGTTTTAGTATCCATTGATCATTCTTTGAAATAATTTTTGTAAAGCAAAAAATTAAAATATAAATCCATGCATTCATTCCACAGACACTGACTGAACATCTTCCACTTGTGAGGCTTTGGGTGAACTGGTGATATGATGGATAATAGAGTGATATGCCCCTTCACTCAAGAAACATAAAGTCTAGAAGACAGACAACTAGGCACAGACATTAATCCATTTTTATAAACTTTATTAAGAGCCAGAAAGAAAATAAGCATAATGCTGTGATTGAAAATAATGGTGTGTGAGTATAATTTAGTGTGGATAGAGAAAGTTTCTTACAGATATGTCATTTAAACACAGACCTAAAAACGACACGAAACAAGCAGTGTGAGACGCGGAGAGTTAAGTGCTTGAGGAGATGGTTCGGATGGAGATGAGAACAATCTAAATGATTTTAATAATTTTTTAAAGATCTTTCTGCCTACAATGTTGAGAATCAATTTTAAAATTATAAGAGTATTAAATTCAATAAGACTTATTAGAAAACTATTAAATTCATCCAGGTGAAAGATGAGTTTAGGATAGCAAAGATGAAGAGAAATCAAAGGAGATATAACTGACCAACCGCATTAGACAAACATTATATTATTATTATGTGAAGATGTTTATATCAATGACATGGTTTAAAATGATAAATATTTCTAGTTTTTTTCCCCTAAGAAATGAGGAGTCTCCTACTTGATTTCAGTATAATTTGATAGCAATACTGCTATTCATTTTGGCCTGAGGGAAGTGACCCAATAAGTATCTGTGTTTGAGTGTGTGTGTGTGTGTGTTTGTGCCTGTGTGCACGCACACGCATGCACTTGTGGCGTAGAAGGAAATATTGGGGAAATGATTGTGGTTCAACATAAGACCACTGCTTTTGAAAGAGAGGCTGTGGTATTCTTTCATCAAATTTGATCTTCACAAACAGCCTAAAATATACACTTGCCTCATCTGATCTAATTTTCTATTATTCACCTTTTCACAATAGACATTTGGAAGAATAATTTATGCACCGATCCTGTATCCTCCACACCCCTCCCACTCAGAAAAGTGCAGCTCTTGAGTATTTAAAGGAATCAGCTACAATAACCCTACACCAGCTTGAATTCACTCCTAACTGGCTTATGTCCTATTCCAAATTTGCTTAAATTCTGACTTTTGGAATTGTCTCTTGAATTTATCTGTTTCTGCCCTTTCCACCTCCCCCTTGATCTTTCTGCTTTTAGCCACCAACGGAGGACATCCTGTCCTTGAAGGACCACTGGTCCCTCAAGCCCCAATTTCTGGCTTTGAATCATCTCAGTATATCCTTCCTGGTTTGGAATTCAGACAGGTTAGTACACGCTTGTATGTTAAGGCCCTCAAAAAACAAGCCTAATAACTCTAGGCTTGTCCTAATAAACACAGAAATCAATCAATAAATGCTCATTATATTTCTAACAAAGTAGCCATTTGCAAATTGGAAACTCTTTTCTAATTTCAACTTCTTTCCAGAAAGGAGGAAACTCCTATTTTTCTTTTACTTTTTTTGAGTGTGACCTTCAGAGTCTCAATCCTCCTTTTTAAAAATGCCCTTAAATGGTGCTACCTTCCAACCTTTGCACAGAGATTTAATATTAAGCTTCACTTATAAGTTATGCAGCATCAAATTTGGGGAAATAATGAGTGATCAAGTTAGAAGTTCTGTTTAACAGTGTTTTTTTTGTTTGTTGTTAAACTCTCATGTGTAAGAATTGATTCCACTGGAACAAGGAAGCTCACTCTGAGAGTGATTTCAAAAAACAAACAAACAAATCTATTCAAAGATACAATAGCAAATTGTGTTTGTTTTTTTTTTTTTGGAGACGAAGTCTCGCTCTGTTGCCCAGGCTGCAGTGATCTGGGCTCACTGCAACCTCCGCCTCCTGGGTTCAAGCAATTCTCCTGCCTCAGCCTCCCAAGTAGCTGGAACTACAGGCGCACACAACCACACCTGGCTACTTTTTTGTAGTAAAGACGGGGTTTCACCGTGTTGCCCAGGCTGGTCTTGAACTCCTGAGCTCAGGCAATCCACCCACCTCGGCCTCCGAAAGTGTTGAAATTACAGGCGTGAGCCACTGCACCTGGCCATCAAACTGTTCTTTTTGGGCAGAAAACACCACTTAGTTTCACTTCATCCAAACTCATCCATACACACACACCATCGTTTCCCAGGCTAGTCCACTGTTCTGTTGGGATAGCAACCAAGAAATCCACAATGTTGCTGCTGAAGCCTCCTTCTGCTCTTTAAATATGCAAAGCTCAAGTTCAACTTGGTGCGCTTTAAGGAAGAATTTTGTAATACACGTAATAAGAACGTTTTCTGGCTGTTAGACCAAAAATGTGACAGTGTACCTGCTTTTCTTATAGCCCTGACAATGTAAAAGAGATAGAGAGGTAGGTGCAAAAATAGAGAAAGAAGGTTGAAACTCACAGAGATGCACATAGGAGAAGTGATTCAAGTCTTTTATTTTCTGGATTGGAAAATACTACTTATTTAAGTTTAGAAACCTTTGGATTTTTATTTCTCAGATTTTTTTCCTCCATGAATTCTTTTCTCAAAACCAGCCCAGAACAAGAGATGTAAAAGGAGAAGCAGAAGGAAGATTTGATACTTAAAAAGAATGGCATTTATGAGCATGTGCTTTTCCTTTATTTGGCATTCTGTTTGCATCACAGTGTAGTAAGGATGGGGTGATTTTGTTCTTAGAGTCCCAGGCCACTGGCATCCCAGACACTCCGCCAATATGCTTTGTGATGTCTGAAATTTTCTTAGCTTTTTTTTCCTTGTATAAATAGGGAGAAATGATCATTCTTGATATACATATATACATATATATGTATAGAGAGAGTAAATTTGGGTCATGCCAATGTATCAGAGAAACATAGGAAATTCAGAGATGAATCATAGCAAAATTATCAAGTCAGTGAAGTGAGTCTTTCAAAATGTGAACCTCCTCTACGTAGGCTTTCTGAATTGACCTTTGGTGTCACTCTGAGGCAGTTCATTGTCCTTGGACATGTATTCTTTATCCCTCTCTTCCCCTCAGCTTGCCACTATATACTTCGTTAAATGTATTTGATAATCCTTTCAGAGATTAGGCTAAAGTTGGGGATAATATTAAGAAATGAATGCAGATAAGACAATAAAAACTCTCATATAAGTAGAGAAATTTAAACTCTCTTTGGCAAGCTCTTGTTCTCAATATTGCTGACTCCATCATGAGGGAGGGGACTTTGGCCTAACGATGGGGGTGGGGGGTGAAGGATTGGGAAGTGAAGAGCAAAATGCTTGGGATATGGTGCTGAGTTTCTTGCTTAAAGAATGTGTAAAGCATTTAGCATGGGCCTCTTACACAGTAAGGCTTTTTAAGCCCAACATCTTTTTGAAGAGTCAAAGACTTACATGAAGGATTGAAGGATTTTAAGGTTCAAACTGGAACTTTAAGAATGAGAAAGCGGGAAGAAAACACTCATCATTTACTGAGCCTCTACCACATGCCATAGACTGTTCTAGAGAATTTACACTAATGGTTAAATTAACCCTCCATACTCCCATGAAGGAAATATAATTTGGTATAATTAATACCATTTCATAAATATGGGAACTGACAGACATAGGTTAATATAAAGCTATGTTCTCATGTCTAAACTGAGGTAGAATCCAGATGATAGCCTACTTATTTTTGACTCCAAATTTCATTTTGCCACTCCTGGGTTGTACTGATAAGTTCTAAATCACACCAAAATCAATATAGTGCACTGCTGTCTACTGATGAGTGATTAGTCTCAGGGCCATCTTCCAGTGTTTTAGAACAGCTGATGACAATGGCAATCAAATGTACATCAGAATGATGAATTTGAGTCAACAGGTATTATTGAGAATGTGCTACCTGCTGGCTGAATGGCAAGCTAATCCGCTATTACAATGTCTGACTGTTTCTGAACAAACCTGATTTTATCTCCTGAGATGTGCTAATGGTTCCCCATTCCCACTCCCAATTTACAGCCTTGATTACTAGCACAGGACACAAAGTCCTGCTCCACAGGCTTTCCTTCCACCCACACCACCACCTTGCTCTTCTGAGTGAAGTTCTTTTATGTTATTGCCCCTGTTAGATTTCCATCCTCTGGAACAGAGGCTCCAAATTTGCATATCATGTACTTATTCAAAATAATCTATTTTATGTGTACTTTCAATATGCTGGCCCCTACTGATCTTTTGTGCAAATTAGAAAGAGGTGTTTCTTCACTTTTCCTTTGGATCAGAAACTTTCCAAATGTAATGATTCTGATAGAAAAGTCTACTTTTTTGTTATCTGCTTTCTGAAACAAATATACAAATCTCCCCTATCTACAATATAAATGTCTTGTCTTTATGCAGTGCTGTGTAATTAACCCAAGTGGATAGATTTGAATAGCCAACAATTATTTATTGAATACCTATATGCTATGACATTTTCAGTAAATGATAATAGCAAAATGCCAAACTTCTTGCTTTTATGGAGCTTACGTTTTGTGGAAATTATCAAGGATTAAATAAAAAAGAAAAATGAGGATCATGTATATTATATTATGGTAATGCTAAGGAGGAATAGTAAAGCAATGAAGTTATATACAAAACGTCAAGTTTTAGAAATTACACATATTAGTTACTGATCTATTACATGCATTACAAAATATACACAAATATAAAATTTAAAATTAGATAAAAATAAACATGAATGGCAGTCCCAGTATCACCCTTGGTGAATGATCTTGTATCTCTCTGTAAGATGAGATGCAAGACAATAGAACTTTCTACAATGCTGGAAATCTTCATTCTGTGTCATACACAGAATGTGAATATTGCATATTTTAAAAATAACTAATGGGTACTAGGCTTAAAACCTGGGTGACGAAATAATCTGTACAACAAACCCTCATGACACAAGTTTACCTATGTAACAAACCTGCACATGTACCCCTAAACTTAAAAGAAAAAAAATGTGGCTATTGAGACAGAGGAACTGAATTTTAAATCATCTTGAATTTAAGTTAATTTAAATCTAAATAGCCATAAATGTCTAGTGCCTATTGAACAGCAGCAGAGAAAGCAAAATTCTGCTAAGGATGCAGTGCCTGAGGTAAGTAGAATATCGCCCTTGACCTTGAGCTATGGCATTTATTTCACCTGCAGACCCTAAGGTTATCCTAACCTTAACCCTGTTTGATCTGGATTAATGACATGTGTTCTCCATCAAGTCTCTAACAGGCTTCCTGCTGAATTCCAGGATGCTTAATTAACCTCGTGTAACACTGTTTATTGCACTTCTGCTAGGATGTTCTCATCTATGCCTGTGGTGACCCTGGCTCCACCCATGCAGTCTCATATATTCACTGGTTCCAGATGTTGCTATTCTAGCTACCTCTCCTCAGACTCTTCAGACCCTTCTGTTACGAAGATTCTGTCCTCAGATTGTCTACATTTTTAGAAATTGATTCTGCAACAGTTAAGGTTGGGAGGCTGGTTGTGCTGTGGACCTGTTCTGCTTTTCCAAACACTCCCTGGTACTTAATTTAAAATGCAGTCTAATCTTCCAGTCTCATCTTAAACTATTGTTTAAGGCCAATAATTTCTATTAAACAGCTGCATTAAAAACCCTCCTAAGAGAGTGCTTCTGTGTTTAATATTGGATTAAGTAATCCTTCTGGATCTTTACTTGCATCTCTAGAGCATAGTGGTACTAAATGTGCAAGAATTATTTGAGAGTCTCAAGTTGGTGTGAAAATATCGGGTTCAAGCAAGACGGCTGCCTCGGGCTGTGTGAAGCCCTTTTAGATTGCTGCCACTACAAAGAAGTCTCATTAGAAGATTCCCACACCAGGAGATGTCATGAGACCATCAAACAGGAGGCGAGTGGCAAATAACTTCAAATAAGCAGAACTCTGTTGCCCAAGTTCTGTGCCCACTTGGACAAGCAGCTCCATGCCAGGAGGTGTTTTATTCATAGTACATAACCACACACAACCCCAGCAGCTCATCCAGGAACCCCAAATATAGCCAGCAAGATCAAAACTCCTGAATTCAGCCTGGGGCTTCCTTCTCTGAAAAAGAGGTAGAGGCATCAAAGCTAGAGCTCAGAAATTTTTTCCCCAGACATTCATATAAGCCTAGCAAAGATTGAAGTGAAATAAAAAGGAAGTCTAAGCAAAAATATTTAAAATAATCTTCAGTAAAAAAAAGAAAAAGAGTTACAGAGAAAAAGAGTCATGTCCAAAAACTGTTTGATTTTTAGATAAGACAACAACAACAAAAATCATAATACAGATTAAAATAATTCCAAGGAAACAAAGGGGGTGAATTATTAAACATAAGAGGAGAAAGAAATTAATTAAGAAACAACACAAACAATAGAATTGATAAAACATTTTGTTCTTTAAATAAACTAATGAAATAGAGAGGCATTTAATTTAAACAATATTGAGAATGAAAAAGTGATTGTAATTCACAAAACAATGTAAAATTCTATGATAGGGTGGAGCCAAGACGGCCGAATAGGAACAGCTCCGGTCTACAGCTCCCAGCGTGAGCGATGCAGAAGACAGGTGATTTCTGCATTTCCATCTGAAGTACCGGGTTCATCTCACTAGGGAGTGCCAAACAGTGGGTGCAGGACAGTCGGTGCAGCGCACCGTGCGCGAGCTGAAGCAGGGCGAGGCATTGCCTCACTTGGGAAGCACAAGGGGTCAGGGAGTTCCCTTTCCTAGTCAAAGAAAGGGGTGACAGATGGCACCTGGAAAATGGGGTCACTCCCACCCTAATACTGCGCTTTTCCAACAGGCTTGGAAAACAGCACACCAGGAGATTGTGTCCTGCACTTGGCTCGGAGGGTCCTATGCCCACAGAGTCTCGCTGACTGCTAGCACAGCAGTCTGAGATCAAACTGCAAGGTGGCAGCGAGGCTGGGGGAGGGGTGCCCACCATTGCCCAGGCTTGCTTAGGTAAACAAAGCAGCCAGGAAGCTCGAACTGGGTGGAGCCCACCACAGCTCAAGGAGACCTGCCTGCCTCTGTAGGCTCCACCTCTGGGGGCAGGGCACAGGCAAACAAAAAGTCGGCAGTAACCGCTGCAGACTTAAATGTCCCTGTCTGACAGCTTTGAAGAGAGTAGTGGTTCTCCCAGCACGCAGCTGGATATCTGAGAACAGGCAGACTGCCTCCTAAAGTGGGTCCCTGACCCCCCGAGCAGCCTAACTGGGAGGCACCCCCCAGTAGGGACAGACAGACATCTCACTTGGCCAGGTACTCCTCTGAGACAAAACTTCCAGAGGAACGATCAGACAGCTGAATTGCAGTTCACGAAAATCCGCTGATCTGCAGCCACCGCTGCTGACACCCAGCCAAACAGGGTCTGGAGCGGACCTCTAGCAAACTCCAACAGACCTGCAGCTGAGGGTCCTGTCTGGTAGAAGGAAAACTAACAAACCAAACAGAAAGGACACCCACACCAAAAACTCATGTGTACATCACCATCATCAAAGACCAAAAGTAGAAAAAACTACAAAGATGGGGAGAAAACCGAGCAGAAAAACTGGAAACTCTAAAAAGCAGAGCGCCTCTCCTCCTCCAAAGGAACGCAGTTCCTCACCAGCAATGGAACAAAGCTGGACGGAGAATGACTTCGACGAATTGAGAGAAGAAGGCTTCAGACAATCAAACTATTCCTAGCTACAGGAGGAAATTCAAACCAATGGCAAAGAAGTTAAGAACTTTGAAAAAAAATTAGACAAATGTATAACTAAAATAACCAATGCAGAGAAGTGCTTAAAGGAGCTGATGGAGCTGAAAGCCAAGTTTTGAGAACTACTTGAAGAATGCAGAAGCCTCAGTAGCCGACACAATCAACTGGAAGAAAGGGTATCAGTGATGGAAGATGAAATGAATGAAATGAAGCGAGAAGGGAAGTTTATAGAAAAAAGAATAAAAAGAAACGAACAAAGCCTCCAAGAAATATGGGACTATGTGAAAAGACCAAACCTATGTCTGACTGGTGTACCTGAAAGTGACGGGGAGAATGGAACCAAGCTGGAAAACACTCTGCAAGATATTATCCAGGAGAACTTCCCCAATCTAGCAAGGCAGGCCAACATTCACATTCAGGAAATACAGAGAATGCCACAAAGATACTCCTCGAGAAGAGCAACTCCAAGACACATAATTGTCAGATTCAACAAAGCTGAAATGAAGGAAAAAATGTTAAGGGCGGCCAGAGAGAAAGGTCAGGTTACCCACAAAGGGAAGCCCATCAGACTAACAGCTAATCTCTCAGCAGAAACTCTACAAGCCAGAAGAGAGTGGCGGCCAATATTCAACATTCTTAAAGAAAAGAATTTTCAACCCAGAATTGAATATCCAGCCAAACTAAGCTTCATAAGTGAAGGAGAAATAAAATACTTTACAGACAAGCAAATGCTGAGTGATTTTGTCACCACCAGGCCTGCCCTAAAAGAGCTCCTGAAGGAAGCACTAAACATGGAAAGGAAAAATAGGTACCAGCTACTGCAAAAACATGCCAAATTGTAAAGACCATAGAGGCTAGGAAGAAACTGCATCAACTAATGAGCAAAATAACCAGCTAACATCATAATGACAGGATCAAATTCACACATAACAATATTAACTTTAAATGTAAATGGGCTAAATGCTCCAATTAGAAGACACAGACTGGCAAATTGGATAAAGAGTCAAGACCCATCAGTGTGCTGTATCCAGGAAACCCATCTCATGGGCAGAGGCACACATAGACTCAAAATAAAGGGATGGAGGAAGATCTACCAAGCCAACGGAAAACAAAAAAAGGCAGGGGTTGCAATCCTAGTCTCTGATAAAATAGACTTTAAATCAACAAAGATCAAAAGAGACAAAGAAGGCCATTACATAATGGCAAAAGGATCAATTCAACAAGAAGAGCTAACTATCCTAAATATATATGCACCCAATACAGGAGCACCCAGATTCATAAAGCAAGTCTTGAGTGACCTACAAAGACTTAGACTCCCACACAATAATAATGGGAGATTTTAACACCCCTCTGTCAACATTAGACAGATCAATGGGACAGAAAGTTAACAAGCATACCCAGGAATTGAATTCAGCTCTGCACAAAGTGGACCTAATAGACATCTACAGAACTCTCCACCCCAAATCAACAGAATATACATTTTTTTCAGCACCACACCACACCTATTCCAAAATTGACCACATAGTTGGAAGTAAAGCTCTCCTCAGCAAATGTAAAAGAACAAAAATTATAACAAACTGTCTCTCAGATCACAGTGCAATCAAACTAGAACTCAGGATTAAGAAACTCACTCAAAACCGCTCAACTACATGGAAACTGAACAATCTGCTCCTGAATGGCTACTGGGTATATAACGAAATGAAAGCAGAAATAAAGATGTTCTTTGAAACCAGCGAGAACAAAGACACAACATACCAGGATCTCTGGGACACATTCAAAGCAGTGTGTAGAGGGAAATTTATCACACTAAATGCCCACAAGAGAAAGCAGGAAAGATCCAAAATTGACACCCTAACATCACAATTAAAAGAACTAGAAAAGCAAGAGCAAACACATTCAAAAGCTAGCAGAAGGCAAGAAATAACTAAGATCAGAGCAGAACTGAAGGAAATAGAGACACAAAAAACCCTTCAAAAAATTAATGAATCCAGGAGCTGGTTTTTTGAAAAGATCAACAAAATTGATAGACCACTAGCAAGACCAATAAAGAAGAAAAGAGAGAAGAATCAAATAGACGCAATAAAAAATGATAAAGGGGATATCACCACCAATCCCACAGAAATACAATCTACCATCAGAGAATACTACAAACACCTCTACGCAAATAAGCTAGAAAATCTAGAAGAAATGGATAAATTCCTCGACAAATACACCCTCCCTGCACTAAACCAGGAAGAAGTTGAATCTCTGAATAGACCAATAACAGGCTCTGAAATTGTGGCAATAATCAATAGCTTACCAGCCAAAAAGAGTCCAGGACCAGATGGATTCACAGCCAAATTCTACCAGAGGTACAAGGAGGAACTGGTACCATTCCTTCTGAAACTATTCCAATCGATAGAAAAAGAGAGAATCCTCCCTAACACATTTTATGAGGCCAGCATCATCCTGATACCAAAGCCTGGCAGAGACACAACCGAAAAAGAGAATTTCAGACCAATATTCTTGATGAACATTGATGCAAAAATCCTCAATAAAATACTGGCAAACCAAATCCAGCAGCACATCAAAAAGCTTATCCACCATGATCAAGTGGGCTTCATCCCTGGGATGCAAGGCTGGTTCAACATATGCAAATCAATAAATGTAATCCAGCATATAAACAGAACCAAAGACAAAAACCACATGATTATCTCAATAGATGCAGAAAAGGCCTTCGACAAAATTCAACAACCTTCATGCTAAAAACTCTCAATAAATTAGGTATTGATGGGACATATCTCAAAATAATAAGAGCTATCTATGACAAACCCACAGCCAATATCGTACTGAATGGGCAAAAACTGGAAGCATTCCCTTTGAAAACTGGCACAAGACAGGGATGCCCTCTGTCACCACTCCTATTCAACATAGTGTTGGAAGTTCTGGCCAGGGCAATCAGGCAGGAGAAGGAAATAAAGGGTATTCAATAAGGAAAAGAGGAAGTCAAATTGTCCCTGTTTGCAGATGACATGATTGTATATCTAGAAAACCCCCTTCTGAGCCCCAAATCTCCTTAAGCTGATAAGCAACTTCAGCAAAGTCTCAGGATACAAAATCAATGTGCAAAAATCACAAGCATTCCTGTACACCAATAACAGACAGAGAGCCAAATCATGAGTGAACTCCCATTCACAATTGCTTCAAAGAGAATAAAATACCTAGGAATCCAACTTACAAGGGACGTGAAGGACCTCTTCAAGGAGAACTACAAACCACTGCTCAATGAAATAAAAGAGGATACAAACAAATGGAAGAACATTCCATGCTCATGGGTTGGAAGAATCAATATCATGAAAATGGCCATACTGCCCAAGGTAATTTATAGATTCAGTGCCATCCCCATCAAGCTACCAATGACTTTCTTCACAGAATTGGAAAAAATGACTTTAAAGTTCATATGGAACCAAAAAAGAGCCCGCATCGCCAAGTCAATCCTAAGCCAAAAGAACAAAGCTGGAGGCATCACACTACCTGACTTCAAACTATACTACGAGGCTACAGTAACCAAAACAGCATGGTACTGGTACCACAACAGAGACATAGATCAATGGCACAGAACAGAGCCCTCAGAAATAATGCCACATATCTAAAACTATCTGATCTTTGACAAACCCGACAAAAATAAGCAATGGGGAAAGGATTCCCTATTTAATAAATGGTGCTGGGAAAACTGGCTAGCCATATGTAGAAAGCTGAAACTGGATCCCTTCCTTACACCTTATACAAAAATTAATTCAAGATGGATTAAAGACTTAAATGTTAGACCTAAAACCATAAAAACCCTAGAAGAAAACCTAGGCAATACCATTCAGGACATAGGCATGGGCAAGGACTTCATGTCTAAAACACCAAAAGCAATGGCAACAAAAGCCAAAATTGACAAATGGGATCTAATTAAACTAAAGAGCTTCTGCAAAGCAAAAGAAACTACCATCAGAGTGAACAGGCAACCTACAAAATGGGAGAAAATTTTCACAACCTACTCATCTGACAAAGGGCTAATATCCAGAATCTACAATGAACTCAAACAAATTTACAAGAAAAAAACAAACAACCCCATCAAAAAGTGGGCAAAGGACATGAACAGACACTTCTCAAAAGAAGATATTTATGCAGCCAAAAAACACATGAAAAAATACTCATCATCACTGGCCATCAGAGAAATGCAAATCGAAACCACAATGAGATACCATCTCACACCAGTTCGAATGACCATCATTAAAAAGTCAGGAAACAACAGGTGCTGGAGAGGATGTGGAGAAATAGGAACACTTTTACACTGTTGGTGGAACTGTAAACTAGTTCAACCATTGTGGAAGTCAGTGTGGCGATTCCTCAGGGATCTAGAACTAGAAATACCATTTGACCCAGCCATCCCATTACTGGGTATATACCCAAAGGACTATAAATCATGCTGCTATAAAGACACACGCACACGTATGTTTATTGCGGCACTATTCACAATAGCAAGACTTGTAACCAACCCAAATGTCCAACAACGATAGACTGGATTAAGAGAATGTGGCACACATACACCATGGAATACTATGCAGCCATAAAGAATGATGAGTTCATGTTCTTTGTAGGGACATGGATGAAACTGGAAACCATCATTCTCAGTAAAATATCGCAAGGACAAAAAACCAAAAACTGCATGTTCTCACTCATAGGTGGGAATTGAACAATGAGAACACATGGACATAGGAAGGGGAACCTCACATTCTGGGGACTGTTGTGGGGTAGGGGGTGGGGGGAGGGACAGCATTAGGAGATACACCTAATGCTGAATGACGAGTTAATGGGTGCAGCAAACCAACATGGTACATGGATACATATGTAACAAACCTGCAGGTTGTGCACATGTACCCTAAAACTTAAAAGTATAATAATAATAATAATAATTATTCTATGATAATTATGTTTTAGTATCTTGATGAAATGAATAACCATTGCCAGAACATATAAATTATTATCATTGGCTAATAAAAAGGAAGTGAACCTAATATACTCCAAACCACAAAGTAAATTGAAAAAGAAGAATATAAATATCAATAAAAATTTGGTCCAAGGTAGTTTTAAAGAAAGTCCTTGTAACCTTCAGGTAACAAATAATTTCCATGATATTTAACAATTCCTGGATTTAAAAGGTTTTCAAAGTCATGCCTATTATAGCCTCTCTGAGACTAGATAAAAGTAAGGTCCCCCAGGACACCTGCACTGGCTGGACCACCCGTGCCTCTATGACCTCCTGCACCACCCTGTCAATGAAAGATAAAGGGAGAAGCTCCTGGGGGTCCAGGATACACACACCACATTTTGAGAGAAACTGGAGAATGAAAACAGCCTGAAAATGAAGTTGACAAATATTATCTTCCTAGTATTTTTAACATTTTGAATAAAGCAAAAGTGAACAGAATATACTTCAAGTCGTGTTGGACAAGGCAATATTAAGTAGACCCAAGAAAGAGTAGAACTTCTAAAATTATGTAAATCAGTTTAAAAATAATGTAGTTACATTAAGATACGTTATCGAGGGCAAAATCTGACTTATAAGCTAGAAATAATCATTAATCATAAGTTATCATTTAATTTACAAACAATTTAAAATAGGCAGTTATATGATATTCTCAAGAGATTTGACTAAAATTACAAAACATTAATTGTAAAAGGGTAAAAAAGTTTTATAAAGCACATGTAAGCAATAATGAAGCAGAATTTCCAAGACTAGTGTCTATACTTGCATACGGTGCATAACAAACCACCCAAGCATAGTGGCATAAGTAACAAACCATTTGCAGATTCTGTGTTCAGGAATTGCAAGCCATAGCAGGTTTGACTCATCTATGTTCCATAATGTCTGAGGAACACTAGCTGGGAAGATCAGTTTTTTAGTCCATTTGGGATGCTATAAAAAATACCATAAACTGAACAGTTTATCAACAATGGAATTTATTCCTCACTGTTCTGGAGGCTGGAAGCTGAGCTGGAGCTGCCAGCACGGAAGAGCCCTCTTCCCAGTTGCACATTGCTAACTTCTCCTATATCCTCACATGGTGGAAAGAGAGTGTGCTAGCTTCTTGGCCTCTTCTTATAAGGGCACTAATTCCATTTATAAGGGCTGTACTCTCAGGACCTAATTATTTCCCAAAGGCCCTACCTCCTAATACCATCACCTTGGGAGTTAGGGTTTCAACATATAAATGTTGAAGGGGGCACAAATATTCAGTCTGTAACAATCTGGAAGTCATTCACATGCCTGGGGCTGGATATCACCTGGAGGCTTCTTCATTTACTCATGCAGAATCTGGGCTGGGATGATTGAAGGGCTTGACTTACCTGGGGTTGTCCATTGGTGTACATGTATATGGCCTGCCCATATGGCTTGGGTTTTTGGCAGTAGGATGGTTGGGTTATGAGAGGGAGATTCCAAGAGTGGACATTTGAAGAAACCAGGCAGAAGCTGCGTGGGCTTTTATGACCTAGCTCCAAAGTCACATAGCATCATTTCTGTCAAATCTACTGGTCAAGAGCAACCATAAGTTTATCCATGGGACCTTTGCTAAACCTCCATAATGAAAGATTATATGGAATCCAAAGCAAGGAGCATTAAGCAGGACAAAGTCTATCAATTTATTTACTACAGAGTGCCATTGGCAACGAAGATGTAACTGTTGGGGATCTTTATGTGTTAAAAAAAATTGTATCAAAATATATCATGCAAAGCATTTCCCTCTCTAATTTTTCTAATCAAGTCTCAAAAAATATAAAAGCTCTAATTTCCATACAAATTAAGGTTAACCTGATATATTTAATTAAATATTTACACACTAGGAAAAATGCTCATTTTTTTCTGTGTCAACTGATAATTTCAAAACTAACATACGTTGGGCCACAAAGGAAATGCCAATAACATCTTCAAAGCACAAATTGTACAGGCCATTTTTTTCTGTCTCTCTATTTTTTTGTAATAAAACTAAAAATAAATTGAAAAAATAAATGTTTAACATTGAAAAGCAATAACACAGCAATTAAAATGTCTTTAAATATCATGTCAAAGAGGAAATCAAAGGTGCAATTACAGGCTTTTTGCTAATTAGAGAAAATGACAACAGCACATAGCAAAATGTGTGGGGCATAGCTAGTTTTGACTGAGAAAAAAATACGTGTACACTTATTTTATATACTTCACTCCCAGGCACAGGTGTTCTGGAAGGTAAATTCCAATATTATTATAATTACATCTATTTATCTATCATCTATCTGTGTAATCCAGCTCTCATTTATCTATCCAACATTCATTCTGTGTGTATTACAGTTGTCACGGCAGGGAGTAATCTAAATACCTATCAGTAGAATTCAGTAAATAAACATCACTTTAATACATTTTGGGGCTTCCATGCAATACAATTATATGCAGCCATCACGTACACTTGAAGAACTGCTTATGATATAGGAAGGTAAAAAAAATAAAGAAGACTACAAAGAAGGATGCAGAGCAAAATTTTGCTTGTATGGAAGAAATCTAGAAGAATGTAGCAGAAGGAATGCCAGTATCTATTCCGTCTTTCCTTTCTTTCTTCTGCCAGAGTTCTGATTTTTTTTTTTTTTTTTTTTTTTTGCCGGTAATTCACTATCCACCACATAACCATGTGCTTCACTAACAAGCATTGGAATCTCATTTCCCTTCCTAGGGATTTGTTTAATAGTTAACATGTGACTCAGTTCTGATAAATGACATAAGGGAGCGTCTCCTCGGGGATTTTGGAAAATGCTTTCTTGTTCTTAAAAGTACAACTTAATACTTCTGTGTTTTTCAATGTAATGTGGGTTTACACGTTATATTTAGAAACCATTGTAGCTACCTTGCAACCCCAAGGGAAGTTAACCCCATGTGATGAAGACTGCTAGCAGAAGAGGGAAAGTAGCTCCTTTGGACCACTGAATAACGCAGCTTGGAAGATGTCGCCCTCTCTTGGAATTTATTCTATGACACTAACTTTTCCTTCTCTTCAGCCAGTTGAGCTGGTACTGCTCTTTTGCAGCTGGGGTCATTTTACTTATACATAGGATACACGTCAAAAATGTTACTGGGAACAAGATGTGTGCATCTGGATTTTTCTCTCATTTTTTCCCCAGATTGGCCTTTTTTTTCCCCTCAAATGTTAATAATATTGGATTTGTTATTGTTTTTGCTTTTTAAAATTTTTCTATTTTTTCCTGAGACTTCTGCATTTCTTCCTATCTCAGATCAATTTCTGAATCCATGTGCTGGAAGAACAATGAAAGAATTTTATTTTAGATCCACTATAGATGGGGATGACTTCAAGTACTTATGTCCCTTGGCACAATTATATCTTACTTCGATACAGGTCTTGAGTGCTCTTGTTCTCAGATTTATGGAGGATACACTATTTTGAGGGAAAAGAGACTTCTAGATGTATGTCTTATAAAATAAATAGTTGGAGTTTGTCAAATTTATGCAATTAAATGAGAAGAAATAAAAATGTAGATTTTACATGAAGGAGGCCCAGATAAGAGGAGTGTAATTTTATTCTTGGAGATATTTTTCTAGGTCTTTCTGAAGATGAAGGAGCAAAAATTTAAAGTATTGCTCCCTTATTTAAGGCAAGGAAAAACAGATGTTAAAAGACCTTAATAATCAATTATGAATAGTGACATTCATTGAAAATCATTGAAATTTGAGGGTCTAACGTGTTTCTGGGCTGGTGGGAGCACCCCTGGTGAGAGTCATTAGTAAGACCACCATTTTGGGCTGTCTCTGTGGATTAGGGAATGGGGAGCATGTTTCTAGTTGTAGGTAATGATTTGCATGGAAATAATAAAGCATTACTTCTTTTACTCCATTTAAAATGACCAGCATGTTCCATAAAGAGACAGACCTAAAAGATAGAGAATAAATCAGAATATATACCCCAGGAAGCCCATAACATATGGTATGAGAAAGAAGCCTTTTCTATTAAACACCTGAGAATTTTGAATTGTTTGCCACTGCAGCATAATCAATATTATGATAAAGCTACTTTGACTAATACATCTTTCTCTATTGGTAGAGACAGAGGCAAACACATTTTAAAGGAGAGTTTCTCCATGTACAGCCTCATGCAATAGCCAGCAGGACTACATCAGATATTAATCAAGTGTGAATTTACTGGGAACACCAAACACATAAGGAAAACCACCATGATCTATAAGCAGTAGAGACAAGCAATAGCAAAATGAAATTCTTAATAACTGAAGATATTAGATTTGTTTACAGTTAAAATATAAAATATCTGGGTATGGGGTGTTTAATAAAATTAATAAACTTAGAGGAAAGCAAAAAAAGCATCAGAAAAATAGACAGACAAAATGAACTTCTAAGTGTGAAAAACATTTTTATTGAGACAAAAATTACTTAATAGATGAGTTAAGCAGCAGATAAAGTGCAATTGAAGAAAGAAGTCTGATGCTAACTAGAGATAACTAGCTGCAAGATAGATGTATATCATGATATAGATGTATATATAAGAACTACAGAAAAGTAGCAAAGAGACATGGATGATAGAATACGAAGCTCTTAAAAACATCTGATTGGCATCTCAAAAGATGAACTACAAAGATTTGGGAAGAGGCCTTATTTAGAGAATTAATGGCTTCACATGTTTCAAGATTGGTGAGAATTTAGCTCAAGCTGGATAACTAAAAAGAATTTATGACTAGACATATAGTAGTGAAACTGCAAGATAGGCGGGGGGTGGGGAGAGAGAGAGAGAGAGAGAAAGAAGTAAAAAGAGGAAGAGAGAGATTCTAAAAGGAGCTGGATAGAAAGTAGAGAATGACTTACAGAAGAAAGACAGCTAGAATTACAGAATACTGCTTGGCAAAAATAAAACAAGGAAGGTGTTATTTAAACATTTATCAATTCAGCAATTTTGAATTTGGTGTGTCTTTGAGCTAGTCATTGTTATAACTTCTAAAGATGTGGCAATGAGCAAAATCAAAAGGGTCCCTGCTCTCCTGAAATTCACTTATTTTTTTTGAGACAGAGTCTTGCTCTGTTGCCCAGGCTGGAGTGCAGTGGCATGATCTCGGCTCACTGCAACCTCTGCCTCCCAGATTCAAGAGATTCTCCTTCCCCAGCCTCCCGAGTAGCTGGGATTACAGGTGCCTGCCACCATGTCAGGCTAATTTTTATATATTTAGTAGAGACAGGGTTTTGCCATGTTGGCCAGGCTGGTCTTGAACTCCTGACTTCAGGTGATCTGCCCTCCTCGGCCTCCCAAAGTGCAAGGATTACAGGCATGAGCCACCGCGCCCAGCCCACGTTCTTAGAGGGGCAAATGGATTTAAGCGGGTAAATGACAAAAATTAAAAATAAAGATAATTTTATAGCATAAAAGTAATATGTAGAAATAAACTATGAAGTTAGAAAGTATTTGCATTGGCTATTTTATCTTATTTTATAGCTTTATTGAGGTATAATTGAAATTTAAATTGTATTATTCAAGGTGTATGATGTGATATTTTGATGTAGTATGCATATGTTGTGAAATGATTACCATTATCAATCTAGTTAACATATCCATCACTTTATGTAGTTATTGTGTGTGTGTGTGTGTGTGAGAGGGAGATGAGAATACTTAAGATCTACTCTCTTAGAAAATTGCAAGTGTGTAATCCATTATTATTAAACATAGTCAACATTGGTTATTTTAGATGGGGTCAACAAGGATAAACTTAATTGTGAAGTGACAATTGAGCTGAAATATTCAAAATGAGAAGGACTATACAAATAATTGGAAGCAATTCTCTAGGCCCTGAAGTAAGAATGAGTCTCTCAGAGAAAAGGCCAAGCAGAGAGAAGGGGGAGAATGGCACGACATGTGGTAGCAGTGGTGGCAAAGTGTGAAAGAAGACTGGACCTAATTTTAATGGCAATAAGAATTTGAAAGTTTTTAAGAGGGGAAATAATGGGCATGAAATTACATTTTCAAAAGGTCATTTTGTCTGCTCTGTGGAAAATTGAATGTCATCAATTATGGAAACAGTGCACTTTACTTTGGATTCTCCCTGCATTTTTTTTTTATTTTTAAATTTTTTTTGCCTTAAAGCCAAGGTGAGAGTGTGTATCTTAGGATTCTTCCAGTTTAAGTACGAGAGCTGGGTAACTGAAACTTAAATTTAAAGCACACCCAATTTTGGCCCCAAACAAACAAAATTATTCAACATTATCTAGCTTCAGGCTTGGTTTGATCCAGGCATTTAAAAAAGTCATTAGACTTGTGACCCTCCATCTTTCAGACAAGCTTTTTCTATGTGATATGAATGATGGTTCCTGGCAGCCTGAGACTTCCATCCCAACAGCATTTTAACATTAGGACAAGGAAAGCTTCTTCCTTGATAACACTGAAAAAATATTCCAGGTAGAGAGAACTCTCATTTGCCTCCTTTTGATGACATTTCTATTTCTTAACCACTCCTTGAGTTCTGGGGCATTTGGGCACTGTGATAAATGAATCCAGGTCACATTCCTGCTGCTGGGCAGCTGGAAGAGTGAGGTTAGTCTCTCTTAAACCACAGGGTATGATTTCCCTATAGGAATGATGATAAACACTTAGTATTAGGTTGGTGCAAATGTAATCGCAGTTTTTGCCATTACTGTTATGCCATTACATTTGCACCAACCTAACCGACGAAGGTGGAGAGGCATTTGCCAGGAAACAAATTGATATCAATACCAGACAAAGACGAACCCTGCCCATTTCTTTAACACAATTAGCGCTCATGACTCCACACTTTTGATCTTCTTGGTAGGGACAGAACAGTGGTCAAGAGAAATCCTAATAGTTAAAATTAAAGTGGTTTTTTTTTTTAGCCTATATCATTTCATTACAAATCACCAATTAGTCTCATGAAGCTGATGAGTCAAGTGGAGAACTTGATATTTTCTTCCAGCAGAGGTTCCCCACACCATCTTATAGTACCAGCAGCATGACTAAAAGAAAGCAGCTAAGAGGCCTCCCTGAATGCCAACATCCAAAGATGGGGCTCCAGAGAGAGTTTTCTATGGGGTGCCAGATAAATTGACTATTTTTTTCTTCACTAGATGAACTATTTTTCACACAATGGCCAAGTTGTTTTTGTTTGGCTATTATCCTAACTATTCCCCAAGGGTCAAATGTGGCATAATCTACCATAGAGATTGAATATGACACTGACCATTCTATAGAAAAGTTATAACCTACAATGCACATCTGACTTTCGATATTATTTCCCTAGCATAACAAAGAGTCATTAACTAGAGAACAAAGTCATTAAACAGAGGAAAATATTTCAAAATTATTCGTATTAAGGTATCAGTAGCATACTGGGTACGAATGCATAGTTATGAGCATAAAAAGAAAAATTAGTACATGAATTTTAATTTCTGTTCTGCATCACTTCATAGTATGTTTGAGCTTTTAAAAACTTGTTGAGGCTGCATTATTTGTAATTGGTCTGAAATGAAGCAATGTCAAAAGGAAGGCGAAATGGATTTTTAAAGAGACTAATACTGGCAATGTCAAAAGGCATAATTTTTAAAGCTTTACAGCAAATTGTTAGAGATTTAGGTATAATTGAATTAGATTATGGTTGAATTCAGAGCTGATCATTTTTTGTTCTAGCAAAGGAGACTATCTACTCAGTACCTTTTCTCAAAGAATTTTAAATGCATCCATCATTGTTTTATTTTTGCTTTAAAAATTTACTCAGAAAGCTACTTTACTTATTGCAAAGTAGGTTTCTGAGCCCATGTGTTTATTGCCCTGCTGTCCAACCTCCCACTGAAAAATAACTTCTTATTGCAAAATAAAAATGGAAAAATATTAGCACAAAAGTGCATTGGACAAAGTCTGTATCAAGAACAGGAATCCAAAAAGAGTCCTATCTATAAGCTGATGAAAGCTTTGTTGCTATTTAGAGCATTTTGGCTTTATGTAAGAAATGGCAATAACTAATACGGAAAGGAAAACATTTTCTATATGGGAAATCTCTGCCATACAACTGTCTTCACCAGTATTTGTATCTCATCTTTGATAAGACTAAAAACCATATCTTACACTTCCAAACATCTCTCTTTTTAAAATTAGATAAAATATCAATATTCTTATCTTCACTTTGTCCCTAATATAAAAAAGAACTCTTAAATCTGGGTGTGCACATGCACAGACTTCTTTTTTAAATGAAAAGGAATTCCATACAATACATCAAAAGATGAAGTAATTCAAACAATGAGAAGTTTTGTGGGTAAACTTGCAAGCTGTCTTCCCACCACCAAAGCAAGCATGCTATGTGACACAGTAAAAAACAAAACAAACAAAAAACCAAACAAAAAACCAAAACCAACAAAGAAAAAACCCAAGAACATATTTTCAGAAAAATATTCAGAAAATATATGCAATATTTAAAAAGCAAAAGCAATAAACCTAGTTCACAGTATATTGACTGTGAGAAAATCAGATCAGTGAATTAGAAAATCGGTGAGTTTTCCATGTCTTCCAGGGTAAAGGTGAAGAAAGGAATATGATAAATTTAAAATGAGAACTACTGATGATAGGTTTAGTTAATTCACCATATATGCCTAATATGCATTCCATATGGAAAGAAGGGATCACCAATAATGAGAATAAGAAATAAAAGGATATAATTTCCCACTTACTAGAAAATTAAAAAGAAATATGATATTAAGTGTTCAAAATATAACTTATACAGTGCTAATGAGAATCCTAGTTAGTTAGTAGAATCACTTGGAAATTGACAATTGATTTCCAATTCATGCATAATTGACATACATACATACAATTTGACTTTTTACATTTATCCCAAATACTCATACTCCACTACCAAACAATTACACTCTTATGTATATTGCTCCCTTGGTTTGGATGCTTTCAGAAGCAGACCTGGAGACTAAGATTTCAGTGCAAATAGTTTTTGTTGTGTGTGTATGAGGTAGTTGCAGAAAATGCCAGTGAGAGGCTGGGAGTGAGACAGAAAAGGAAGCCAATACAAGGGTGGATTACCAGCAATTTACCACTGTGGACAACTGGAGCCCAATCGATGTAGGAATTGTAGAAGACAGTATAGAACAAAGCTTCAGGGTTATTCTAGTCAAGAGGTGAAAAATCTGGGGTATTTATCTCCAATCCCCTGTCCATCTCTGGTTAAGGGCTATTTCTGGGAGCATTAATTCTTGTGCACTTCCAGCTTGCTCTGAGCATGTGTCCAGCCAGGGAAGTGTTCTCAGGCTGCCTGCAGCCAGCAGGTGTTCACGGAAGTCAGCCTTCAGAGTACAACAGGGAAGACAAACAGAATAAGGATAGTGTACAAACAATGTCTGCTATGGTAACTTAATGAAAGCATGTCATGTAAAAGGAAGTCTATAAAAATATACACCATATGATGTCATTTGTAATAGAAAAAAAAATGGAAACATCTGAATGTCCATCATTAAGAAGATGAAAAATGAAATGTGATATAGGCACAAGGAATAAACTAGATGTCTGTATATCAACATTGCTAAATCTTAACATCAACAAAGAATAAGCTGCCAAATGATGCATACGTTTATGATAGCCTTTATATAAATTTAATGACAAATTATATAAGTAAATCACACACATATATAATAGCATTTTTAAATTTCAAAAATACATGAAACAATGTAAACATACTTGTGTATGTTTAAAAAAATTTAAAGGCTTAGAAGCATACATAGAAAATTTATGATGCTTTTTATCTCTTAGAAAGAAAATGAGATAGGAACAAATAACAAAATAGATTTTATATTTATCTATAATATTTATTTTCATTAAAAAATAAACTTGAATAGAACATCAATATGTTAAAATGTCAATCTTGGATGGGCCCTTGAATATCGTTCTCTGTAAATTTCTCTTAATTTTCTCAAAATAAAAAGCAAATAAACATGAAAATGGAAGATGAAGAAAGAGCAACAAAATTTAAAATAAAGTATTCCTGGGCTGAAATATGCATGAAAAGTTTAGAGATAAAGTATTCTAGGCAAAAACTGGTGAGATATTTGAATTTTATTTATTAAAAAAGTCTTGCTTTATTTGGGATTTTAATAAAAATGCTCTATTGGCTTCCACATCTGTGCCTGCTTAGCATCTTTTATTAAGTCCTGATTCTCCCCAGGTCCTGCTTGGTGGGCCTCGGCCTCTGGCCCGGTTTGTTAGCAGCCATAGGTCCACAGTTAGAGCTGAACAACATTGATCAGATTCTCTCCCTGAGATTTGAACTCAGAAACTATTTATTTATTTATCTATTTATTTAGAGGAGTCGTGCCCTGTGGCCCTGGATACATTTGGGATTTGAATTCAGAAACTATTTATTTATTTATCTTCAACCTTTTTTTTCAATGTAACTGTTTTATTAAACATATGAATGTACTTATTTTGTACAAAATGCAGTAAAACTTCTTGCTTTCCTCTGCCTCTGGACGCACCACCTAGAACCTCATGTTCACAGAAACACATCATCATGACAAGCAGCAGTTATGACAAGCAGGTGAAGGGAAGTGCAATTCTGAAAGTAACGCCAAATAACCAAAGTAGGAAATGAAAACAGGCTGAGGCCAGTGGGTTTCTCCTCCAGCGCTTGGCCCACAGGGCCTAGTCCTGCTAATCTTTCAGCAGGAAACATTTTAAGAAGAAAAAATATTTAAGCATTACTTAAGTATTTTCATTACTTAAGTACCTGAACATTACTTAAGTACCCGAGCATTATTTAAGTACTTTCATTATTTAAGTACCCGAGCATTATTTAAGTACCCTACTGGAAGCATCCTTCCAAGTCCATCTATTTTGATGTTATAACGGACTTATTTGTAACTTCTTCAAGAAATTCCACCTTGGATTTCATCCCTGTCAATTGCCCATCTCCCCCTGAGCTTCAATCAAAACAAAATAAAACAGAAGAGCAGTAAGATTCAAAAGGATGTCAGTGGACACCTTATATAGAGACACCTACTTCCTAGAAGCCACCTGGCCAAACATATGCACAGTGGGAGACAACAAAGTGTGAAACTAGGTCCAGCTGTAAAATAGCTCAGGCACCCAATTAGATCCAGTTATTCTGCATTTGTGAATTTAAAATGATAATCATCCACAGTAGAATAGCTGTGCCCCTCATTGCTCAGAAAATCCACAGCTTGATTGATTGAGGATACAGACATGTGGTCGAGCTGGTTCTTGAGATCCTGAAAGTTCAATTCTTTGGGTCTTGGGCAACCCTTAATCAAATTCAACACCTGGTTTTGGGCCACAGTAGGTCCTTTGCTGGCATGAAGCTATTCCCACCAAATTTCCCTGCTTCACTCATTCCTGGATTGCTGATAGATGCTCTCCTTGCTGAGGGCTGCCTGTTATCTTTGCTTAGTATCATGTGTACATTGATCACTTCCAGAATATGGGTGGCGAATTCATTCATATCCTCTGGGGCATGATTTTAAAGGGTACCAGGCTCTTTTTGTCCTGAAAAGGCCTCAAATAGCCTGCCACAGTGACATATTTTTCTGGAGGAATGACAGTGTATTCACTGCTGGTGTCATCTGTGTCAACCCACTGGAGAACATCCATAGGTGCAATTGTCATGTCATCTATTTTGTAAACAGTATTGGTTGGAGCCTTCTCTGCATGTTGGGTGATCCCCCACAATAGCGACTGTGAAATCTCAACATTCCCAATTTTAACCACTTCATCAATCAAAGTGGCAGAAAGCAGCTTAGATATAGTACAGGGTACGATGTGTTGAGCTCAACACCTGAGAAGGTGTCAGCAATCCAAAGGCCCCTGGGGACTGCATGTAGCTGCTGGATCCCCAATATAAGGAGCTGCCATAGCTTTCAAATCCACTTTTCCACATTTTGATCTGATTTTCTGGGAAAGAGGAAGAGAAGGTTCAGGTTTGGTGGAATGGCCAAACATCTCAGAATCTGGCTGCTGCTGCACTGCTCTGGTTACTTTTCTTTGGCACCACAAACTCATTTCTGTGAATCTTCTTCAACTTTTTTTTTTTTTTTTTTGAGACAGAGTCTTGCTCTGTCACCCAGGCTGGGGTGCAGTGGCACGATCTCCGCTCACTGCAACATCCGCCTCTCAGGTTCATGCCATTCTTCTGCCTCAGCCTCCCTAGTAGCTGGGACTACAGGCGAGTGCCACCCTGCCCAGCTAATTTTTTTGTATTTTTAGGAGAGATGGGGTTTCACCGTGTTAACCAGGATGTTCTCGATCTCCTGACCTCATGATCCACCTGCCTCGGCCTCCCAAAGTGCTGGGATTACAGGCGTGAGCCACCACACCTGGCTGAATCTTCTTCAACTTTTATTTTAAGTTCCAGGTACATGTGTAGGATGTGCAGGTTTAGTACCTGGGTAAACATGTGCCATGGTAGTCTGCTACATGGATCAACCCATCATCCAGGTATTAAGCCCAGCATCCATTAGCTATTCTCCCTGATGCTCCCATTCTTCCCCCTCTCCCCCAACAGGCCCCAGTGTGTGTTGTTCCCTCCCATGAGTTCATGTGTTCTCATTGTTCAGCTCCCACTTATAAGTGAGAACATGTGGTGTTTGGTTTTCTGTTTCTGCATTAGTCTGCTGAGTATAACGGCCTCCGGCTCCATCCATGTCCCTGCAAAGGACATGGTCTCCTTCCTTTTCATGGCTGCATAGTATTCCATGGTGCATATAGACCACATTTTCTTTATCCAGTCTATCATTGATGGACATTTGGCTCAAGTGATCCTCCCACCTCAGTCTCCTGAGTAGCTGGAACACAGGCATGAAGCACCATGCCCAGGTAACTTTTGTATTTTTTATAGAAATGAGGCATTTGGATTGATTCCATGTCTTTGCTATTGTGAATAATGCTGCAATGAACATACATATGCATGTATCTTTATAATGGAATGATTTACATTCCTTTGGTTATATGCCGCACATAACAATACTAAGCTTAAATGTAAATGGGCTAATTGCCCCAGTTAAAAGACACAGAACGGCAAGCTGGATAAAGAGCCAAGACCCATTAGCATGCTGTCTTTAAGAGACCCATCTCACATGCAAAGACACATAGGCTCAAAGTAAAGGGATGGAGGAAAATTTACCAAGAAATAGAAAACAGAAAAAAGCAGGGGTCACAATCCTAGTTTCTGACAAAACAGACTTTAAACCAACAAAGATCAAAAAAGACAAAGAAGAGCATTACGTAATGGTAAAGAGTTCAATTCAACAAGAAGAGCTACCATAAATATATATGCACCTAATGCAGGGGCACCCAAATTCATAAAACAAGTTCTTAGAGACCTTCAAAGAGACTTAGACTCCCACACAATAATAGTGGGAGACTTTAATATCCCACTGACAAATATTAGGCAGATCATCAAGACAGAGAATTAACAAAGATATTCGGGATCTGAACTTAGCTTTGAGTCAAGTGAACCTGATAGAGATCTACAGAACTCTTCATCCAACAACAACAAAATATACAGTCTTCTCATTGCCACATGGCCACTTACTCTAAAATTGATCACATAACCAGAAGTAAAACACTCCTCAGTAAAAGCAAAAGAACTGAAATCATAACAAACAATCTCTCAGACCACAGTGCAATCAAATTAGAACTCAAGACTAAGAAACTCACTCAAAACCACACAACTGCATGGAAATGGAATGATCTGCTCCTTAATAAATAATAAAATTTTTTATAATTATCCTGAGTAAATAATGAAATTAATGCAGAAATTAAGAAGTTTTTTGAAATTAATGAAAACAAAGAGACAATGTACCAGAATCTCTGGGATGCAGCTAAAGCATTGTTGGGCATTTGGCTCAAGCGATCCTCACATTACATCCTCCCATCACAACTAAAAGAACTAGACAACCAAGAGCAAACAAACCCCAAAGCTAGCAGAAGACAAGAAATAATCAAGATCAGAGCAGAACTGAAGGAGATAGAGACATGAAAAACCCTTCAAAAAATTAACAAATCCAAGAGGTGTTTTTTTTTTTATTAATAAAATAGACAGACTGCTAGCTAGACTAATAAAAGAAGAAAAGCGAGAAGAACCAAATAGATGCAATCAGAAATGATAATGATGTGGGATGAGGACAGGAAAGTGCTGGGTAGAGAAAGGCATGTCCCTGGCTAGGGCTTTACCTTCAGGCCTGTGCCCACAAACCTAGGTGAGGACAGCCTCTCCTGCCTTCATGCCCAAATATTGAATTTTCCAAGACCACCCTGGCCCACCACACCCCCATCCTGGGCCTATAAAAACCCTAGAACCTAGAGGGCAGGGCAGACATACAAGTGGCTGGACATCGAGAGGAGCAGATTGGTGGAGGATGATACAAGTGGCTGGACGTTGAGAGGACATGGAGAGCACACTGACAGACACCAGCATCCCAGCAGGCCATCGACTGCTGGAACAACGTGGAGTTTGGCCAGGGTGGTCAAAGGAGAGCCCCGGGTCACTCAGCGGCCTGACTCCAGGGGAAAACCATCTCCCTTCTGGCTCCGCCATCCGCTGAGAGCTACTTCCACTCAGTAAAACTTTGCACTCATTCTCCAAGCCCAGGTGTTAGCCAATTCTTCCAATACACCAAGACAAGAACCCAGAATACAGAAAGCCCTCTGTCCTTTCGACAAGATAGAGGGTCTAATTAAGCTGGTTAACACAAGCTGCCTATAGATGGCAAACTAAAAGAGCACATGGTAGCACACGCCCACTGGGGCTTCAGGAGCTGTAAACATCCACCTCTAGACACTACCGTGGGCTCAGAGCCCCACAACCTGCCCATCTGTATGCTTCCCTAGAGGTCTGAGCAGTGGGGCACCAAAGAAGCGAGCCACTCCCCCTGCTGCACATCCTGCAAGGGGGACATGGGAACCTTCCCATTTCAATAGGGGGATATCACAAATGACCCCAAAGAAATACAAACAACTATTAGAGAATAGTATAAACACCTCTATGCACATAAACTAGCCAATCTAGAATAAATGGATAAATTCCTGGACACAAACACTCTCCCAAGACTGAACCAGGAAAAAATTAAATCCCTGAATAGATCAATAACAAGTTCTGAAACTGAACAGTAAAAAATAGCCTACCAACCAAAAAAAAAAAAAAAGCTTAGGACCAGATGGAATTATAGCTGAATTGTACCAGAGGAGGTACACAGAAGAACTGGTACCATTTTTATTGAAACTATTTCAAACAATTGACAAAGGACTCTCCCTAACTCATTTTATGAGGCCAGCATCATCCTGATACTAAAGCCTGGCAGAGATACAACAAAAAAAGAATACTTCAGGCCAATATACTTGATGAACATCAATGCAAAAATCCTCAATAAAATATCGGCCAACCAAATCCAGCAGCACATCAAAATGCTTATCCACCATGACTAAGTTGGCTTCATCCCTGGGATGCAAGGTTGGTTCAACATATGCAAATCAATAAATAAAATTCATCACATAAAGAGAACTAAACAATCATGGTTATCTCAATAGACGCAGAAAAGGCCTTTGATAAAATTGAACATCCCTCCATGTTAAAAACTCTCAATAAACTAGACATTGAAGGAACATACCTCAAAATAATAAGAGCCATATATGAAAAACCCACAGCCAATATTATAATGAATGGGCAAAAGCTGGAAGCATTCACCCTGAAAACTGGCATAAGACAAGGATGCCCTCTCTCACCACTCGTATTCAACATAATATTGAAAGTTCTGGCCAGGGCAATCAGGCAGGAGAAAGAATTAAATGGTATTCAAATAGGAAGAGTGGAAGTCACATCATCTTTGTTTGCAGATGACATAATACTATATCTAGAAAACCCCATTGTCTCAGCCCAAAAGCTTTTTAAGCTGATAACTTCAGCAAAATCTCAGGATGTTTATTTATTTATTTATTTAGAGACAAAGTTTTGCTCTATTGCTCAGGCTGGAGTGCAGTGGCGAATGAGGCAACCTCCACCTCCCAGGCTCAAATGATCCTCCCACCTCAGCCTCCTGAGTAGCTGGAACCACAGGTGTGCACCACCATGCCCAGGTAATTTTTGTAATTTTAGTAGAGACGGGTTTTCGCCTGTTGCCCAGGCTCATCTTGAACTCCTGGGCTCAAGTAATCCACTCACCTTGGCCTCCCAAAGTGCTGGGATTACAGGCATGAGCCATTGTGCCTGGCCCAGAAACTATTTAGACATTGTCTCCACTCTGAAGCTCATTCTGAGTAGAGCACAATCTTCGAAGAGAGAGAGAGGGAGACTTGGTTTCTGAACATGTGTGTTTTATGGTTTCAGTCTCTTGTGAGGTGCAACTCCTTGCCATTTGTCTCCATTTGTTGCTGCTGCATATTTATAGTGTTAACTTCTTTTCTCTAAGCTCTTATTTAAAAAATAAATGTGAATTTTTGTACCTTACCACCAAAAGGTCTTTGACTAAGGTGTCACTGTTTCAATTTAATTTTTGTCCCTTGTCCCTTCCTCCCTTCCTTCCTTCCTTCTTCCCTTCCTTCCTTCCTTCCTTCCTCCCTCCCTCCCTCGCTCCCTTCCTTCCCTCCCTCCCTCCCTTCCTTCCTTCCTTCCTTCCTTCCTTCCTTCCTTCCTTCCTTCCCTCTTTCTTTTTCTTCCTAGGAATCAATGTATCTTTCCTTCTTTCTTTTGTCTGAGAGAGTATTTTTCTCTGTATGTTTGCTTAAAGTAAACTTAATATCTAAATATCATTATTTTGGCATTTTTTCTAGATGATAAAATGTTTTCCTCTTTTAAATGTTTACTATCATCTATTAAAGTTTATTACAATTATTTCTAACTTTGATCCATTTTTGTATCATTGAAATGGATTCTATTTAGTAATATATTTTTAAAATTTTGCCTCTATGCTTATAAGGTGTATATTCTGTAGTTTTCTTTTTTCATGCTATCTTTACCAGTCATATGTTAACCTTGTAATATTCTTTGTAAAGTTTCTTATTTTACTATGGTCTTCCAATTATAAACAGCATCAAAAGTGTTAAATAACTCATCCAGAAAACAGAATGGACCTATCCCTTTTAAGGGAGTGGTTTACTTTTTAATATCACTCACTTTATTTGATAGTTATTGTTTAATTGCCATTTTACAATACTGCATCAGCTAGAGAAATAAGTAGATATCTAGAAAAGCATACACTTCATGTATTTAATAAGGAAAAACTACCAACAATTGTATTTTTACCTCTGGATATATTCTGGGACAGTGGTTGGTAGTCAGGAAGGACTCTAGCTTCATCTATAATGTTTTAGGAGTTTAACTTCATCTATAATATTTTAAAGATTTTACATAAATTGCATCCATACAATTTTGGTATAATTAAAAACTATTTATTTTTAAATTTAGAACTGAGTAAAGGATTAAATTAAATATAATGAATGTATGTTTCCCATATAATATTATCTGTTTGAAAAATAAAAGTCAGAAGGATCTAAATCATAAAATAGAAAATATAAGTAGAAATAAAATTAACATAATAATGATAGATGAAGAAATCAACAAAAATTGTATTTTGGGTTATTAAAATATTCAACTGAATATTTATGCTTTTACTAGAAAGAATCACTCAATATTACTAAAAAGCCAGTATTCCACAAGTTAATCTATAATTTTACAACAATTTCAATAAAAATAATGCTTTTTGGGAGATAATAAAACCACTCTGAAGTTTTTCTTCCACCAACCTTACAGCTTTATAAGAGCACTACCAATAACCACCATTGGGGAAATGGTTCTTATTCATTGTTTCTGTTGGAATGTGGTCCTACTTTCTGGATTTTAGGAATTCAGGTTACTCAATATAAAACTTTGAGAAATCATTGTGACTTAGTCCTTCACTTTCTAAGATAAAGTGAGTATTTCTCTACAAAAGAATTCATGTCCTTAACGTTAAAGATGTAATTTTATTTTCAAAACATCCATAATATGACTTTCCAAAGCAGTTCAGTTTTCCAAGATTCCTCACATTATACTAGATAAATAACAGGCCCTCAGTTAATACTCTTGGGTTGATTGAATTAATCTAGTTTGCAGAGTGAGGTGTACCTGCCAACTTTCCTCTGCTCCCAAGTGCAATCTGAGAAGCAAAATGCTCTGGGAAATGGAACAAGAATTGAGTGGATGCTGACTCTGTGTGCCCACCTCCTCAACTGATTCATAATGGCTGACCTTGGGCAAGTCACTTCTTTCAATGCCTCAGTTCCGCATCTGTCAAATGGGGGTAATAATACTGACCTACCTCACAGGGATGTTGTGAGGCATTGTAAATCAAGTTAATAGAATATTTTAGGGTCCTCTATGGAGGATGCCTTGAGCTGGAGTTTAAGCGTGACACATAGGCTTTGGTGCTCACTGAGCTGTCTCCAAGACTGGAACTACTTAGTCACTCGGCAAATTCTCTGCCCCCCCAACTCCTCATCAAAGGTGCTAGTTCAGATGTTGACAATGTTTTCATGAATGCTGGAATCTTACTAGTCCAGACTTACTTAGGATGTTGTTGGGGAAGGATTTAGGATTTTCTATGTCTTGCATTCACAGAGGGAGGCCATTTCAGATTCAAGAACATTGGATTAGGGAATCGTGAGGCAGGGATGCTACTGCTTATTTCTCTCTGCAGGTTGGGGATTAAAGTTCCATTCTCCTTGGGTTTGAAGCAGACTCAGACTGTCTCAGGATCAAAGCAACCTTCAATGGTTTTGATTTATGTCATTTCTTACCACTCCCCAAACTGATCCCAGGACAGCTGGGTGACTGTACCCCTTTGTGGTATCTGTATCCTCTCCTTCCTCATAGGGACCAGCTGATTGAATAAATGTGACCACCTTGTTTCCACACCCCCAAAAAGCTACATTGGAATTATTTTTCCTAGAAGTGTGTATAACACTCAGAATTGGGCATTCATCCTTAAAGCTTCATCTGATTCCCTGTATTCAGTATCTGTCATCTCTTTCTCAGTGTCTGCAGTCTGAACCTGACCTTGACTTTTTTCCCCTCTGGTTTGAGAAAACTTTGGACACTATTTCTACTTGCCCAGGTGTGGGCTCAAGAGCCTTACTCTTTGCATTTCAGTTTAGGGGCGCAGCCAGCTCCTCTTCCCAATAGGGCTCTTTCTCCTTTCTCTCTCCTCGGCCCTAGAATTGTAATCCATGAAAAAGCACAAGGTCCTGGCTCCTTGCAGTCACATTCTGGTTCTCTGTGTTTTGTGGACTCTGCTCTCACCGTTCACCCAGCACTGGCAGTACCAGACTGTTCTGTGGAGTCCTGGGGAATGGAGAGAGCACAGTCTGACGTCCTGCCAAGTAGCCGGTAGCTGACTTGACCATGGTCCGCGGGCTTTCCCACCACTTCCTACAGGATGGGATCTAGGAGACTCAAGAGCTGGGTTTCTTTCAGCACTCTGTACCATCCCGAGTAGCAGACAAATCACTTTGTAGCCAGATTTCTGAAAGGAAATGAGAAATTGAATTCTCTACGGACTTTCAGGTTTATGGGGGAGTTTTGGTTGTGTTTCTTGGTTTTATTTCAGCCAAACGTGTCTGCCTTTGATTTTTTTTAAAGAAGTATAAGTGGTCTATATATATATGTTCACCTTTTAAATGTAAATGTTTAAAAAGTAAGCATTTATGTGTTTCCATAACTGATATCTGATGCAGACCTCATTCTCTCCCCCTCTTCTACCCTCCTATTTTCCCTTTTTTCATACTCTTGTATTGGTTCTAATAAATGGTTGCTTTTCCAAAAAAAAAATTAAGAAAATTATAAAACAGAATGAAAGTACACTAAAACTGACAGAGCATTTAAAAAGTACAGTTATTCAAATAGTTATGAGAGTGATTCCAAAAATCATATCTTAGTGGATTTATTAAGAACATCTGGACTTATATTCTAGTTTATATAAGAAATATACAGAAGAATGTTTCTTCTGTATATTTTTCTTATGTATATCTATATCTTTCTTATGTATATTTTATATATTTGTGATTTATATTCCTTATGTTAACTAGCATCTCACTTAATCTGTTTTGAACATATATTTGAAACAGAATGGAAGAATTATTTAGTAAATATTTAGGAAATTATGTTAAGATGACAGCCAGTTTATATTTTAAAAATACCAAAGTTACATTCTATCTCATAATTTACACCAAATAATTCCATGTGTGTGTAAGTGCAGATGTGTTTCTGTGTGTATATGTACATTTTGAAGACTTAAATTAAAAAAGATATGCCAGAAAAATGATAGTTTATTTCATTTGAGGATGGTAAAGTCTCATATCAAAGACCAAAACTACAAAAGAAAAAAACACACTGAAATACATAAACATTAAAACATGTCTTGGCTAATACATACATAGAAGGAAAATGACAAGCTGGGAGAAAGCATTTTTAGCATAACAAACACAGTTTTAAAATCCTAACCCAATAAAAAATGAGATTTTATGTCCTTAAGCAAAATATACTTTGAAATGTAAAATTTGTACAAAAACGAAATACTACCTAGAGTTGAAACAAACTAACAAAAAAGTTTATTCTCATTAGTTATTGAAGAAATGCAAATTAAAGCAGCAAGAGGGTAACTTGTTATTCATTACCTAGCAAAGTTGGAAAAGAAGCCATAGCAGGCTGCCAGTTCCGCGGCTACACAGGAGTTTAGCTAAAGGAGACTGTTACAGTTTGGGTATGTGTCCCTGTCCAAGTCTCATGTTGAAATGTAATCCCCAATATTGGCGGTGGGGCCTGGTGCCAGGCATTTGGGTCATGGGGGCAGATCCCTCCTGGGTGGCTTGAGCCATCCTCTTGGTGACGAGCTCCCACCCTGAGTTCACAGAAGATATTGTACACACACTTTTAAAGGATGAGATCTCCTGTGAACTCAGAGCGTGATCTCACTTAAAGCCTCTCTCTCTTGCTCCTGCCTTCACCATGTGATGTCCCTCCTCACCCTTCACCTTCTGCCATGATTGGAAGCTTCCTGAGGCCTCCTCAGAAACAGATACCGCTATGCTTCCTGTATAGCCTGCAGAATCACAAGGCAATTAAACTTACTTTCTTATAAATTACCCAGTCTCAGGTAATTCTTTACAGCAGTACAAGAATGGCTTAATACAGAGACCTTCAGTCAGCCCTTTACAATGAGATTATTTCTCCAACCCATCTGAACTTTGGCAGGAAGAGAAGAGCCTCCAGGGATCCCCTGACCTGCCAGCTTTTCATTAATAGTTAATACTGAATTGTATGCCTATTGCTTCAAGAGGCAATGTAGGCCAAGGCTGCCCAGTAGAACTTGTTTCATTGATGGAAAATATGTTGCCCACTAGGGTAACCACTAGCCACGTGTGGCTATTGAGCATGTGAGAGGTGGATAGTGTGCTTGAGGAACTGAATTTCTAATTTTATTTAATATTAATTTGTAATTAAACCCCACATGCGGCAAATGCTTACCATACTGGACAATGCAGCTCTAGGAAAATCCCATTGTGCCTCTCATACTTACTTATTTCAGTCAGTGCTAGATGTGTAAGTCTCTCAAGCTGCCCATCCACTACTTTCTTTGCACATAGCTAAGAGAATGGCTGCCCCTATTCCCCTCAAAGGCAAACTTCCCATGAGACCGATGATGGCTTCCCTCTTGCTAACTCAAGGACTTCCCTCTCGTATTTTCTTTTCTTTCATCTACTTTGCATTCTCTTTTGGATCATTTGAATAAACACTTGCTAAGGTGTCATCCATCTTTAGGAAAAACTTGCCACTGCCTATTTTCCATCCCTGAGCTCATGTCTGATTTTATTGCTGTTGATTTTATTTTTGCTCCTATCCAAGGCAAAATTTGATAACAGAGTTATGTATAATAGCTCTGTCTACTTCCTGCACCTAATTCTTTTTTTCCCTTCATTCCAGTAAAACTGTTGTTGACAAAATGTTGTATTCCCCGTATTACTAAACATATGGTTATTTCTTGTTCTTTTGATAGTGTGATATGAAATTTTAGAATGTGTTAAATAAAGATTATTAGAAGACTTTTGCTGAATGGGATCATGTAATAACATACAAGAAATAAAACCTATATTATTATTTCAAAAGATGCCAAGTAGTTCATATAATGGGAAAGATGAGTGAAAGGTTTGCAGAGTGGCAAGATAAAAGCAAATTAAAATTTGCATATTTATTGATGCCAGTAAATAAGTAGAAAAATAAAATATGGATAATCATTAATGTTATTTCTACATATATAAAAAGGAAATTTAACGTTAAATGGAATTGATAGGAATGCAAATATATTGGAACACAGCAGAATATGCAAATTACTGTGATTGGAAAAGTGGGAAACGAATAAATTGAAAAGGAACAATTTTGCAATGTAAGAGATGGGTATAAACATATTTGTACAACAAAGTATATTAAATAATAAACATTAAGTAAGAAAAGTAGAAATCCAAGTGTATAAATTATCACAATACATAGGAAGAAGCTGAATTTAATCATCTCAAGTGAGTTCAGATTGGATTAAATAATACTACATGCTCCTTAGGAAAACTAGAAAAGTGTTAATATAATTGTTAGGTTATAAATGTTCAAAACGAGTATAAATAAAAACAAAATTTCTGCATTAACATACATGTAATCCAAGTAGGATGCAAGAGCAAACATTTAAAATGGGGCAATAAAATATTCCTAAAATTAAAATATAAATTTTTGCTGTATGCAAGTTGTTCAAAATACAGAAAATGGGCAGCAGTACCCATCTACTTTCACAGGTTGTTATAACCCTCTTATAAAAGCGGAGACAGAGATAATACAAGAAGGAATCATTATTGGCCAGTTTCTCTTAAAAACATAGGTTAAAAAATTATAAATAAGATATTCACAAAAACAATCAAGTAGTGTATTAAATTAATAATTTACCTAAATAAGCTTAAGAATGTAATGATGATTCGACTTTAGAAAATCTATAATATTTCCTATATCTGCAATAATAAATAGAATAATATGATTTCAAGCACTTAGATGAAAGATGATAAATTCAAATGAGTATTTAAGAAGTACCACTGCCTGTTTTTTGATAGGAAACTCTTAGAAGGCTTGGAATAAAACAGAACTTTGTTACCCTGATAATAGATAACCAATGAAAAATTATAGCAATCGTCAAAGTAGCAAAAATTAGATATATTCCATTAAATTCAACAATGCTCACCATTGCTACTACTTTTGTTATTGTCCTAGTTAAAGTGATACAACAAGACAAATGAACAGGAGTTATAAAATTCGAAAACAGAGGAAAAATATGTATTTCTGGCCTAATATATCTCTCTTCCTTTTTTTCTTAAAATATGATTGTCTATAAATTCCAAAAAAATTAAAGGGAAACTATTAGAAATAAAGAAGTTCAGTCAGATGGTCACATAAAACATTAACATAAAAAATCAATATTATATTTTCTATACAACATAATTATAATTTTTTCTATAGAAAAGGATCACATTGAAGACCTATTGATACAAACATTGAAGGAAATATGAATAATTTCATAATGTATTCATAAATGAGAGGTCTGAGTCTCAATATTTATAAAGTTGAATCTTAACAAACTTACCAATAATCAAAATAAATCGACTAAGAAACGTGGGAGTCTTTTTTTAAGAAACTTGATAGACTGATTTTAGAATTCACAAAAATAGTCTAAATGCAAGACTAGTCAAAACAATTCTGCCAAGAAACAACGAAAGGCGTCTTGCACTACCAGTGATTAATACATGTTTACTGCTTGCACTTTGAGATAATGGAATAACTTGAATTTGGAAAAGACTCACAGAAAAAAAATGCAAAATGAAACAAATAAATTGCAAAAAAGAATCTGTTTGATGATTAGTGAGTCCCTGAGGCAATCAGGATTTGAGGATTCAAAATTCCTAAGAGAAGGGAACTACAGAAAGATGAGATAGCAGTCTTTAAGCATCTTTCCTTATAAAAGTTTGACAGTTTTTGCTTTGATACAAGAGGCTACAAATCAAGCAGATGGCTTGGACCAGGAGACAAAGATATCTGGAAGTCCTCCATGGCTAGAGATTCGAAATTTCAAGTTTGGGACTGTTCATAAAAGTAAGTGCTTGAAGATCCAAGTTCTTAGAAAGTAGGGAGGAGCAAAGAAGCAAGCCTAACACTCTAATAGTTTTAGCTTGAGGCAGTTGTTACATTTTTTAAACTGTGAAGGCCAAAAGACTAAGAAGAGAGATGGAAAACTGTTGAAAACCAGAGTAGAATTTTAGCAGTATCCCAATGTTGAGCAAACAAAAGTTGGAGTTCAGGACCTAGAAGAAAGTGGGATAACAGTAAATTTTACAGGTTCCCCATTGTGATTCGTGAAGTCTTCATCCTAAAATTAAGTGCAAAGCACCTATAGACTGAAACTCAAAAATTCTGCACTTCAGCTAGATGAAAAAGCCTTTGAAAAATCGGTATAGATTTTCTAGCAGTTTTCCTTGAGAACTCCAAGACTGGGGTCCAGGGCATACAATAAAGAGAGGCCATACTAAGTTCTACGGGATTAGAAATTAGAGGTCCTCTTTCTAGAAACAGAGTAAGTAGGGCTTTATAAAAGCTGCAGTTCAGCAGTTTTTGTCAGTCCCTAATTTGATTAAAGTGATTCCCCTGCCTTGGCCTAAGAATTAACTTCTCCAAATCCTTAAAATTTTTTATACAAAATATGTAGCATGTCAAAAAAGAAAAAAAAGGACCAAGAGAAAAAAATAGAAAATAGACACATAGATCTAATATATGATCCAATTATTGGAGTTATCACTGTGGACATGAAAATGCTACTATTCATGTACATAAAAATGTTGACAATATGCAGAATTTCATCAGAGAATTGAATTTATATACTTAAAACTTTGAAAACTATATATTTAATTTATGCAGTAATAGAAATTAAAAATGTAAAGTGTGGGATTCTTTGCAGTAAAGGCACCATGAGGAGGATACTCTCTTCCGAAGAAAACAAGAGTAAAATAAAACAAAATTATTAAAATCAACCTTTTCAGGGAGACACACAAAAGTTGGCAACAACTTGAAAAATGTTTACTCACAGAGAACTGCTAGAGCATTAGATAAGAGCAACGTTTATAACTTTTGCTGAGGACATTTTTGGAAGTGAAAGAACCATACGGAGTTAGTGAGTTACTATCCACATATCCTTTCAGACTGCTAAACTATGTTAGGGAGCCTAGCAAAAATGGAACGCCTTAAGGAGACCTGCAATTTTGCTATAACTATAGTGTATTATTCAATCTACACAAAGAGCAGAGGGCTTCAATTGTCAGAGTAATCTTTGCAAATCAAGTGACTGACTCCTGAAATACCCAGGTTTAGGAAAAACTCCCTAGAGAGCCAGGCCAAAGTGTGTATATATAAATAGAAATAAAAAACAAATATACGTGTGAATATATACATATACATTTGAAAGCAAAACAAAGAAAACGCTATGTAGAAATAGCAGCAGCTCTACTTTATATGGGGGAGAAATGTCATAATTTGAGTCCATGCAAATGAATTGCATACTAAAGCAGTAATAAGAAAAAACAATCATTATAAAAACAGAAATAAATGAATTTAGAGCCATTAAAACACATCACTTAAAACATACAGTTTTGAATCACAAATTACGAGAAACCAGAGAGAAATTTAAACTGTCAGTCAAGGTTTCTATATCCAGTGAAACTATCTTTCAAAAATAAAAGCAAACCAAAGGCAATTTTAAATAAAAACTATGAAAATTTATTGGTAACAGGCCTGGACTAGAACAAAGGCTAAAGAAATGTCATTAGGTCAAAGATAAATGACACAAAATGATGCTATAAATCCACAGAAAAGATAATAGACATCAGAAATGGTAAATATTTTAGTAAATACAAGATCATATGAATACACTATAAGTACTATGGTTGTGTATTATATATACTTTTTTCTTCTCTTTTCTTAATTTTTTAAGAGAAAGAACTATTTGAAAACAACTTTTATTACACCACATTGTTAGTTTGCAACATATACAGATGCACTACATATGACAATACTATTACACGGGAGGGTAGGACACCACTATTTTTGGGCAAAGTTTCTGTAACCAAGGTAAATAAGTATTAACTTGAAATATATTGTGATGAGTAAAAGAGAAATATTTTAATTCCTAGAAAATCACTAGAAAGTAATGCAAAGAAATAAGCTAATCAACAGAGAAAATAAAATGGTGTACTATAAAATATTTAACACAAAAATGTCAATAAAAGAGGAACTGAGAACAAACAAAAAAGACAAATAAAAGCAAACAGCAAAATGGCAGACCTAATATGCCATTATATGGGCAGTTATATTAAATGTGAATGAGTAAATAATCTATCAAAAGGCAGAGATTGTTAATTGTATTAAAAATAAGACTTGGCCGGGCGCGGTGGCTCACGCTTGTAATCCCAGCACTTTGGGAGGCCGAGGCGGGCGGATCACGAGGTCAGGAGATCGAGACCACGGTGAAACCCCATCTCTACCAAAAGTACAAAAAAATTAGTCGGGCGTGGTGGCGGGTGCCTGTAGTCCCAGCTACTCGGAGAGGCTGAGGCAGGAGAATGGCATGAACCTGGGAGGCGGAGCTTGCAGTGAGCCGAGATCGCGCCACTGCACTCCAGCCTGGGTGACAGAGCGGAGACTCCGTCTCAAAAAAAAAGAAAAAAGAAGACTCAATTACTTGTTGTCTAAAGAGAGATGTACTTTAGGTTCAAAAAATCAAAATGTTTGAGGTAAAAGGATAAAAAAATACATGATATGCAAGCAATTAACGTAAGATAGGTGAAGTTGCTAAATTAATATCAGCTAAAATATACTCTAAGATGAAAACTATTTGAGATAAATGGGGACATTTCAAAATTATAAAACAGTATAACAGGAAGATATATCAATTACAAGTGTATACACAATGAAAACCAGAGCTGCAAGAAATTAAATACAGAATTAAAAGGAGAAATACATAAATCAAAACTAGCTGGAGTCTTCACTATTTTTCTCTAAGTAAGAGAATAAGTAAACAAAATAGAGAAAGTATAGAAGACCTAAACAATATTAACCAATTTTGCCTAACTTAAACGTGAAGAGCACAGCACTGAACAAAAATATACATTCTTTTCCAGTGCACCTGAAACATTCACCAACATGGATAATATGCTTGGCCATAAAACAAGTCTTAATCAATTTAAAATAATTGAAATAATTCAGAGTATGTTCTGAAACTCCAACAGGATTAAATTAGAAATCAACAACAGAAAGAAATCTGGAAAATCTCTAAATGTGTGGAAACGAAACACTACATTGTCTGATTCACACTTTAAATCACAAAGGAAGTTAGAAAGTACACTCAATTAATGTAAAAAATGTAAAAAAGTAATGTAAAAAATGAAATCACAATATATCAAAATATGTGAGATGCAAATAAAACAAAGCCTAGAGAGAAATGTATAGCATTAAATTACTGTATTAGAAATAGGTAAACTCAAATCAGTGCTCTGTGTTTCAACCATAATGAACTAAAAAAAAGAGCAAATTAAATCTAAGGCACATAGAAAATAGGAAATAATAAATATCATAGTGGACATCAATAATGATGTAGATCAGAGGTCAGCTCACTGTTTTGGTCAGTAAATATTTGAAGCTTTACAGACCATATGCTCTCTGTCACAACCACTAAACCCTGCTGTTGTAATGTGCAGTCATAGATAAAATGTAAACAGTCAAGTCAAGACCTGGCTCTTTCCAAAGAACGAAAATACTGATAAAATTTTGCCTAAACTGATCAAGTAAAAAAGACAGAATACACAAATTACTAATATCAAGATTGAGAGAGGGACCACCTTTACAGATATAGTAAGCATTAAAAGAATAATAAAGGAAAAATCTATGAATATGTCAATAAATTTGATGATGGGTGAAGTGGATCGATTCTCTAAAAAAATACAAATCACGGCCAGGCATGGTGGGTCACGCCTGTAATCCCAGCACTTTGCAAGGCCGAGGCAGGCGGATCACCTGAGGTCAGGAGTTCGAGACCAGCCTGGCCAACGTGGTGAAACCCCGTCTCTACTAAAAATACAAAGATTAGCCAGGCGTGGTGGGGGCACCTGTAATCCCAGCTACTCAGGAGGCTGAGGCAGGAGACTGTCTTGGATCCAGAAGGCAGAGGTTGCAGTGAGCAGAGATTGCGTCATTGTACTCCAGCCTGGGCGACAGAGTGAGACTCTTTCTCAAGAAAAAAAAAAAAAAATACAAACCACTAAAACTAACCGAGGAAGTAGGAGAAATCTCAACACATCTAAATCAAGTAAAGAAGTTAAATTACTAGTTTAAATTTCTCACAAGAAAAGTTAAAGCCCAAGTGGATTCAGTAGTAAATACCGTCAAACATTTAAGGAAGAAATGATATGAGCTCTAAAAAACATTCGAGAAAATACAGGAGAGAAGAATATTTCTCATTTTATGAGGCTGGTATTATGCTGATAGTAAAGCCAAAGTCACCAAAAGACACAAAGTAAAACAACAACAAATAATCTACAGACAAATATTCCTCATAAAGGTAGATTTGGTTCCTTATCAAAATATTAACAAATTGAATTTAGCAATATACAAAAAGAATGATGCATCATAACCAAGTGGAGTTTATCCTTGGAATGTAGTTAACTTCTGAAAATCGCTAAATGTTATGCATCATATTAATAAAGAAGTCATATGATCATCTCAATAGATGTTGAAAAAATCTTCTGAAAAAAGAATTTTATTTTTCATGAAAAACAAATTTATGATAAAATCTCTGAGTGAACCACCAGCAACAGTGGGATAACTTTCAATCTGATATGGCCATCTATTAAAAACTTAGAGCTAATATTATACTTATTGATTAAAGAGTGGATGTTTTAGCCTAATTTCAAAAAACTAAAAAGGTAAGATTGTCATTTCTCAATGCCTCTTTCTAAACATTTTTACTCTTTTGATTTGGTTGCCTCTGCTCATAGGCCTGGAAATTTTGTTGTGTTATGGTAATCAATTTTGTGCATAGCCGAAATAAAGATAAAAAACTTTACAGAGCATGTGCTATGAATTTTTAACTGTACCAACCACTGTATTAATTTCTTCACACATATTATCTGGGTTAATTCTTAGATAAACTCTTAGAGACATTTAGCCTCTTTTTTTACATGCAGAAAAACTGATGCTCCCAAAAGTTAAGTAATTTGCTTGAATTCACAGAAGTTATGAAAGACAAAGCTAAGATTCAAATGCAGGCCTGACTCTATTCCTGTCATTTAGAAAACAATTTTGGAATTTTGAAATTCCAGAACATTTTAATTATGTTTATTTTATGAATGTTCCATCTTAATTAGGATTCATTAAAAGTCTTTTCCTTCTCATAGCAAATAACTGCCTAACTTAAAACAAATTTAATAAATGATCACATATTCTTTGAAACAATTTTCATCAACTCATAGCAACCATTATTAATTAATATAGAGAATATATTACTTACTATATCAAATGAGAAACATATATATTACAGCAATGTACTATAAATTTAAAATAATTGCTTTTTAATGGTCACTGCTACCAAATTTATCTTTTATATTTCCACCTTCTAAATTTCTGGGTATTACTAATGGATTCTTTGTTTTGTTTCTGCACAAGATTTATTCTCCTCCAGGGAATAGCCTACAGCTTTGATGAAGTTAACATGCTTTTCAGTGAATATATGTTTGCTACCACTTCTATGTCCCTAAAGGTGCAAATAAAACGTCAGTTTTATTGCTTTTCAGATTATAGAGATATAACATTTTATGGATTGGACTTTATGATTCCATCCCATAAATACCACAGGAACATTTTGCTCTATGTCACTCGGCAGAAAAAAGTATATTTTATCACCCCAATCTATATGCTAAATTACTGCTTACTATTAATGAATCAGCACATTTTGTACACTCATGTAAGAGTTGTACAGTGTTTCCTTTCACATTTTATTTTCTAATACACATGAAAAAGTTCGGTTATGTACCTGGTGTAAGAAGATATACAATTTTTATCTCTTAAAAATAATTCATTAATAATAATCCTAATAATCCTAAAAGGCTACTCCCCCTGTCCTCACCCCCCTTCCACCCCCAGTGATCTGCTGTGTGCCTTCTGCTTGCTATTACGTACAGATCTTTTTCAGGGCTCTCCACTCTCTTCCATCAGTTTGCTTGCTATTTATCTACTTTTGCACCTATAACACAATGTTTTAATTGCTGCAGTTTGAGTTCTCTCAACATATGCTTTTGCAAGAATTGCTTGGCTATTCTTGGCATTTTACATGTGCAAATAAATTCAGATCAGCTTGTCAAGTTTCACCAAAAAAGTTTGGGATTTTTAGTGGAATTGCTTTATATCTATATATCATGGGTCTATAGATATAAATGTAGATAGGTAAAATTTTGGAGGAAATTTACATTACATATAATATATACATACACATATATAATTAAAATACATGAGAAATTATATATAAGATGTGACAGAGTTAATGAAATTACACTATATTAAAATCGTTGCTCTGACCAGGAAGAAAAAACTAGTTAGTAATAGTCTTTGATATGTGAAAATTTCCTCTTGTGACCTTTTGTCAAAAGATTACCCTGAGATTTTAACTTTATTTACTTTCAAGTTTTCCTGTGCACCAGAATGGCTTAAGGGCTGCTAGAGACAAGCTATTTGGTGGCATAAAGAGGAACCTAGTAGTGGAAATTAAAAGATCTGTCATGTAGACAGACAAGGTACTGCCAGGCTACATCGCCACAGGGAAAAAACAGACAGAAATGGTGGGTAAAGATAATAGAGATGGGGTGACAAATATGTCTAATTAATGTACCCGATACTATAGCCTTATAATGTATAGAACTAAATTAAAATAAATAAAACATAAAATTGATAAATCCAACATCACAGTGAGAGAGTTAATGCAACTATGGCAGTTTAGACATATATACACATATAGATTAAAAAATTTATAAGCATACAGGAGATTTGATAAATCTAATCAATAACTCAATTGAATTGGCCTTTATAAAAAATACTGCACCCCAAAACTGAAGGAAAATAGCTTTTAAATTACATATGAGTTATATGCCAATCCAACTGATCATATGTCTGATGACAGAGCAATTTCAAGAATTTTTAAAAGATGAAATCATATAAATTATGTTCTTTGGCTGTAGTTGTAGTATTCTATAAAAAAATAAGAAAAGCCAGCTGGAAAAACCCCATGTATTTGGAATTTATGAAATATATGAGTCCAGAAAAACCATAATGGAAATTAGAATATATTTAAAATTAATTTATTATAAAAAGAATATCTACAAAAACAAAAAAGTAAAGCCATAATTAGTGGAACCTTTACAATCTTAATTATGTTAGGAAAGAAAGGCTGAAGATAATTGAGCGAAGCATTCCTCTCAAGAAGCTTGAGAAAGAATAGTGAAGAAAAATAGAAGGAAGAAAATAATATTAGAAATTAATGTAAAAGTAAGTAAATATATAACAGGATAAACAAAGCAAAAACTTGGTTAATTGTAAAGATGAATAAAGTTGGTGCATCTCTAGTGAGAAGGTGAAGAAAGAGAAAGCATAATATCAATGATGAAAAAAGGCATCACTGCAGGTAATGCAGAAATTAAGATAAAATAAATATATTATGCTAATAAGGTAAAAATTTATGGTTAACTATGCATGCATACATGATAAATATTAACTCAAGGATAAATAAAAAATGAAATCATCATATTATCATTAAATGCATTGAGAAAGAAGTGAAGTATTTTTTAAATAAAAACTTAGGTCTCAGATACCTTCCTTAGCAAATTTTGCCAATTTTTCAAAGATGATTCTCCATATCAAACAAATTCTTTCAATAAATAGATCAAGAGGAAACATTCCAAAACTCAATCCAAGACACTATCATAACCTGTCACAAAAATTTAAAAATATACAAGATATGCAAAAAATACTTTAAATTTTTACTCATGGATATATATATATATATATATGTGAATATTCCTAAACAAAATATTAGCAAAGTGCCATTTAGCAGTATATGAAAAATGAGTTTCTAAGATAAGTTTATACCCAGAATACAAGGTTTGTTTAATATTGGAAACTAATGAATATCAGTCAAAACATTAACAGATCACAGAGAATAGAAATATATGAAAATTTTAATGGTTATCAAAAAAGCACTTGATAATTTCAACAGCCTTTTATAATAGATAATTTAGCATATTTGGGCCTCAAAAAGTCCTTTCAATGTAAGTGTATGTCAATAAAATATAGAGCAAGCTTCAAAGTTAGTGTTGAATCATTGAAAGTCATCACAACTGTAGAAGTCCTACAAATCAAAGGAAAAGAGATAACTCAGCAGGAAAAAGAACTACAATGTAAACAAACTATAATAGGAAATCCAAACCAATATATATATGAAAGTAATCATTAATAATCAGGGATTTGAACATTATAATCACAATTCAGAACAATACATACTATATTGGCAAAAGCTATAATTTTGACAATAACAAGTGGTGGTGGCAGGTACATGGAGATATGGGAGTTCTCACATACTGCTATTAGAATATAAATGTGTACATTTGTAAAACAGTATGACGTGAGTGATTTAGAAGCTACTCATATTCTATGGCTCAGCAAGTCTGTTTCTATCAGATGCTGTAAAGAAATATATGCACATTTTCACAAGGAAAATATGCAGAAGAATGTTCATAGCACCATTTTTCTTAACTCCAAACTAGAAAGAATTTAACTATCCTAAACATTCAAATGGGCAAATAAACTGCTGCCTGTGGAATACTACAAACAAGTCAAATAAATATAAAATAAGTAGCTCAAACAACAAGTTTGAATCCAACAAACTGAATGTTGAGCCAAAAAAGCAACACATGAAAAAATCCATAGAGAATCTTTCTATTCATGTAATGTTCAAACTGGGCTATTCTAAGTATGTCATTTAGGGATGGCTTCATAGCTTGTAAAAGTGAGATGAAAGGGCAGTGTTGTCACAAAAGTCAGGATTTGAGTACCTATTGAGGACCAAGAGCTATAGGGAATATACAGTTAGGTGAGTTTAGTTATCACATCAGAAGTCAAGACTCTCAGAGGATACAGCCTTTTAACTGAGAAAACAAAGTGAAGAATAAGCCTGGAATGGAAATGAGAAACTATTGTTACTGCTGTTTGTGTCTGAAACACAAGGAAAATAAGGCATACAGACACTTGGAAATTCACAGTAGTAGAATACCTACACTCATTAAATGAGAGATAATGGATAGAACTGCTGTGACAGGTGTCCTCCAATTTATGCCTAGTGTTCCATTATTGGAACGCTAAGCATGTGGGAGTTATTTATATCCTACTGCTCAAGGTCACTGCCAAGGTCTGATTGCAAAAATTCAAACAATTGCAACCTCAGGCATGAATGGGTTTAAACATCCTTTCTCACTCAGGTAAGAGCAAGAAGTACTTTTGCTGGCCAAAACTCTGAAGATTGTTGCTAAGTGACTTGAGCCATCTTCTGGCCATGAATAAAGTGTGAATTTTTGCAGATCTCTTCACAGCATTTATAGTATTGACCATAAACTTTTTCTTGTGTGAGCATTTGATGTGATTAATTATATTAACATATTTCCTGTAATTGAAGTATATTTGAATTATTTGAATAAAATGCTTTGTTTACAGTATTTAATTTCATGAAACAATCAAGATCGAAGTCTAGCATTAGGGGACGAATCTTGTCTCCTGTTGAGGCTACAGTGTAAGCTTTTTGTCTGTGCAGGCTGGCCAGCCAGAATCTGTCTGCTTGATGTTGGGGGGCGCGTGGAGGAAGGATTCCCCAAACTTGCCAGTCCTAAGGAAGGACTACATTAGAATTTTGAAGAGCTTCTTGGTGTTCAAATTGGTAGCATCATTTTTTTCACACACAGAGAAGCCTGTTTATATAAAGTGGACTTCTGATAGCATCTCAGCCATGGTCAGCACATGCCTGTTCAGGGCTGGCCAACCAGAACTCACACAACTATGCCTGCCTGTCACCGCTTATCAATTGCCATAATTTCAGAGCTGTCAGCATCTCACCATGTGGAAGATAAAGAGACACACAATTATGCATCAGCCAATGACTTACGTAGGGATGTCCAAAATGTGGGAGTAATACCATTCTGACTCACAGTCTCCTAAAAGAGACATAATGAAAGGAAGAAAGAGACCTTTATCACTCATTGTATTATTTTTTCTTTTGACTCTCTCTGAAGACTGAGGGTCTAACTATAGTTTTCTCAAATGTTGCCCCCTCATCTAGGCCTAAATTGATTCTCATATTTAAAATTTTAAACTTTCATGCTGCTCACCCTGCATTTATGCCTTTCTAACTTACTGTTAATGTGTTTACTTATTATATATAATGCTTAATATGCTTCCTCTTTCACCAGTCTATAAACACTAAAAGAGCAAGATTGTCTGTTTTGTTCACTGGTTATTCTCGGTGCCTGGAATAGTGCTTGGCACACAGTACACATTTGATAAATATTATTTTATAGAATAAATGAACAGAAGTGTGAAATACTTTAAATTATACATATTATACACACATAGGTATATTGGTATGTGTACACATCTATTCATTCTGAACACCTAGATATAATTCATATTATATTGCATATTATATTTATGCTAGGAGTTATATTTGTACTGAGTGTATTTAATGTATGTTAATGTATGGTAGATGTTTTTCTCATTTGCAATGCAATTTAAATAAAAATATATGTACTGTCTAGCTTAAACATAGTCAGCTGTCCTTTGTTTCTGTTTTTTTGTTTTTTTGTTTTTTTTCTGAGGGAGTTTTGCTTTATTGCCCAAGCTGGAGTGCAATGGCGTGATCTCAGCTCACTGCAACCCCCTCCTCCTGGGTTCAAGTGATTCTCCTGCCTCAGCCTCCTGAGTAGCTGGGATTACAGGCACCCGCCACCATCCCAGCTAATTTTTTGTATTTTTAGTAGAGACAGGGTTTCATCATGTTGGCCAGGCTGGTCTCGAACTCCTGACCTCGGGTGATCCCTCTGTCTCAGCCTCCCAAAGTGCTGGGATTACAGGCATGAGCCACCACGCTCAGCTGTCCTTTGTGTCTTTTTCATAAAGGAGGTAATTGTTATAGAATTCTGCAGGAAGAATAACTCAAACATTAGCTGATGCATGATTTTCTTTTTCTTTTTTTGCCACTATGACAAATAAAAGTTTAAGAAATCTATTATTCAGGGCTGTGGACAGATTACCAGATTGTGTGTAGAAAGAAAGTCTTGCTGTTTTTTAAAAGACCTGATACAGTTATGCTTATTGTAGGCTGTGGGGAAAATTACTTCTAATAGGATTGCTCTGTCAAAAATTAAGCTACTTCATGAAGGGACATGCCAGAGGAGATGAAGGGGATGAAATTAATACAACAGATAGCAGAAATAGCTCTAGTAAGATGGTTCAGTTCATTGTTATGGACAGGATGGGACATTTGTAGCATGGCCAGTGAGCAAATATGAAAACAGCATTGTTTAGTCGAGTAAATATAGAAAAGCAGAGTCTGATGTTTTTTATACCATTTTGAAAAATCTTTCATTTTCCTTACAAACATTATTTTCCCAGTGGAGACAGGTTTTGGTTTAATTATTTTTCTAAAATTCAAAATGAGCAGTGTGAAGTCTAGAATAAACTTGCCAAAGTTTGCATCAGTCATTTGGTCTTGTTTAAATATAGAACGAAATCATTTTAATGTAAGCTCTTACTGATCAGACAGGTCTTTACACTTAGCCTAATGTAACTGAACAGGCATTCTCACATGTATCTATGTGAGTCTCTACAGTTAAGGTAATTCTATTTGCATGTTTTATTTGAAAGCATTCTTTTTTCTTGAGCTTAGTCAACATAGAGCTCTTTAGGGTTCAGTAATTGTTATCTAACTGCCTCTCTCATCATGTTTGACTATACATCATTTGAGTGAGTCAAGGTTGATTCCTGAAAGAGGCCCAGATGAACAGGGAAATGGTAGCTACATTTTACTGAGGAGGAAAGATAAGAAGTGGTCATACTGTGTATCCTGCTGATGTCTTTTCCCCATCTTCACTTTTGGTTTCCTCATTTAATAGCACTTTCAATCCTAGCACTGCAAGTATATACAAGGATTAATATATTCCAACTCATTAAAAGACAGAATGCTAGAATTGTGTTTCCAATTCATTATTTTTGTAATTGTACTTATGTTTGTTAATTAAATCACTATTGTACACAGCAGGGTGTATTGGAAAAAGTGCAGCAAATCAGATTTTGCATGGAACCATCACATTTACTGGAATAGTCACATTTAGAGATAATGAACAAAACCATGTTTTTGTCCCAGTTTTTAAAAGTAAACACAGCAATAAAATTACTGAGTGTGCTTGAATTTTTTTAAGGATGGACATCTTAGCATACAAGAGGCCCATGCAATGGATCAAGAGACAGTACTACTCTGAATAGCAGAATAATACAGGTACTTGGCCAAATGTGCTGGGAACTGACTCAAATGGGAAGCTGGACCTCTGATTCAGACCTGAAGGGAGGATTTATTCATCACGCAAATGAACAGAGAGTGAGGGTCTAGGCCCATATTCTGTCTGTTGACAAGTAAATTAATCAATTCATTTATTTTTTAGCAATCAAAAAATATATTTTGGAAAGAAAACATAGAGAAATTGATTTCAATGTAGTCCTAAAGTCAGAATCAGAGCTTGACAAAGCAAACACAGAAACGTAAACTAGAAATAAAGAATATTTGAATAATATAGTAAGACTTAGGTAATAGATATATTTTATATTCTATTAACAGGAAATATGTCTTATTTTCAAGAAACAATGGAGTATATTTAAGGATTTCTAAAAATTCAGTCACTAAGGTACACACACAAAATAATTATGATTTGTAAGCCATATTGTCTAACTGTAGTACTAAAAAAGAAAATAAGGTAAAGATATAATGAAATATTATATTGACTACAACAGAACTAGAAAATAATACTCATGTCAAGGAGACTATGACAAATTGAATTAAAGAATATTCAGATAATTATGAGAACAGACACAGTTGATGATTATTAAAAGATGCTCAATTATGTGTTGAGGTGAATTAATAGTAGTAAATCATTTCTTTAATAACCTAAATGAGTTAGCATAAATGACCTAAAGTTTAAACTCAAGAATTAGAAAATGTAATTGATTTTTAAAAGTCAACTAGAGAAAACAAGAAGAAGAAATTGCTATGGATACATGGAAATGCGATGGAATTGAAAGCCAGGGAAAAAATAGTAGAATAGGTAAAACATAAGTTGATTAATTAAAAATAGGATCCTAAACTGTAGTGTGCTCTTTTCAATGTTAAAATTATCTATTGGCAAAGATTCATATATCTTATTTTTCCTTCAATACTACAAATCTCTTTTGTCTTCTAAACTTCATGAAGAGTTAGGCTACGGATGTTGCTGAAAATTCAGAGTAAAGCAGGTCAGAGTGGAGAGTCCCACCACAAAATGTGCCCCAGCGGAGTTAGAGGAGAGTTTCCCAAGTTGTAGAGGCCATGGTTCTCGTGTGCATGAATGAGGCACAGACACATGCAGAGGTGCAAACTTCCACATTATGTTTTGTGAGACTTATTTATTTCTATTTAGCTATATGACTCATTTTATTTGGAATTAATTTTTGTACATGTGTGGGGATAGGAGGTCAAACTTCATTTTTTTGGATGTGAATCCAGCTTTCCTAGCACTGTTTTTAAAATAAGAAAATCTTAGTCATACCATGAGGTGAAATCTACACACGTATTTGTCAATCTGAATCAAAGGAGATTCCACAATTACACACTGGTTAACTTTTTGGTCACTGCATTCATCAGTACCTTGTGTTTTAAGATCCTTCCGTAGAATAATTAGTGCCAAAGTTGAAGAGGCCACATTAGAAATCATGAGGCATTTACAAACATACATCTATAATCTTTTTATTTTTTGTAATAAAAATTAATACGCACCTTCTTTTGTATAGGATTTTAAGCTCTTGAAAGTTTATTTTAGGGCCGGGCACGGTGGCTCATGCTTGTAATCCCAGCACTTTGGGAGGCCGAGGCAGGCGGATCACGAGGTCAGGAGATCGAGACTACGGTGAAACCCCGTCTCTACTAAAAATACAAAAAATTAGCAGAACGTGGTGGCGGGCGCCTGTAGTCCCAGCTACTCAGGAGGCTGAGGCAGGAGAATGGCGTGAACCCGGGAGGCGGAGCTTGCAGTGAGCCGAGATCGTGGCCACTGCACTCCAGCCTGGGTGACAGAGCGAGACTCCACCTCAAAAAAAAAAAAAAAAGAAAGTTTATTTTATTTTTGAATATTTATTTATTTATTTAGAGACAGAGTCTTGCTCTGTTACCCAGGCTGGAGTGCAGTGGTGTGATTTTGGCTCACTGCAACCTCCGCATCGTGGGTTCAAGTGATTCTCCTGCCTCAGCCTCCCAAGTAGCTGGGATTACAGGCGTGTGCCACCATACTTGGCTAATTTTTGTATCTTTTAGTAGAGATGGGGTTTTACCATGTTGGCCAAGCTGGTCTTGAACTCTTGACCTCAAGTCATCCACCTGCCTCGGCCTCCCAAGTGCTGGGATTACAGGAGTCAGCCACCGTGCCCACCTTGTGTACGTATTTAAATCCTACATGATAAAATTCAGGTTCTCATAATGATAATCAAGCTTTTGAAAATTATTTCGCTAATGGAATTTTCTTTCAGGCATATTATAATTTCATCTCGACATATTTATTTAATCATAAATATAAATAGCATCACAGTTTAGGGATATTTACATAGTTCTAGCTACAGAAGAAAGATAATACAATGTACCTGGCTCATTCAATATGAGAGTAAAGTCTGAGTATTTTGGCTTTTTGAGAAGTGCAGCCCTTGATGGTAATTCTACAGTATTCGATGCCATAATCACATGATGGATGCAAGGAGTCCCATTTGGGGAATGGTAGACCATAGGTGAATTGAAATTGTTTGAGGACTTATCAGAGACAGGTGCCTTTACTTTATAGACTGGATATGGATCAATACTGATCTGATGAAAACTAGACTTTTTACTCAAGGAATTTGCTGCTTCTCCACATTGCAAGAATGATCGCTTACATAAAAATCTGATTATTATACCTACTTAAAGATCTTCAATATTTCTAAATACTTATAAGATGAAGACCAGGGTCATCCATTAGTATGCTGAAATGTATTGAGAATTAAGCCAAATTATTTTAATGCCTGGATTACGTATACTCAGTTTTCATGTTCTTTCCACTTCCCAATTGTCTGAAACTTTTAGGGTTTTCTCACAAAACTTGAGTGTAGCGAACCTCACAGGGTGAGAACATACATAAAGAACAGCTAATAATGTTTTTTGTTGTTGGAAGAGACAGTGTGCTTTTTAACTCCGACCATTCTATATCTGTGCTGCCTTATACAAGAGCCTATTTTAATTGCCACGTGTGTCTCTTTAAATTTAAATTAATTAAAATCAAAGAACATTCAAAATTTAGCTAACTCAGTCTCACTAGCCACATTTCCAGAGTTCATTAGCCGTGTGTTAGTGGCTGCTCCATTGGACAGATCAGATTATGAATATTTCCATAATCAAAGTGAGTTGAACCATGACAGTACTGCTTTAGAATTTAGATAGTCACTACACTTTCTTTTTACTGCCTATTATTACCTTTACTATTTTTTTTTTCTTTTTTTGAGACGGGGTCTCGCTCTGTCACCAGGCTGGAGTGCAGTGATGCGATCTCAGCTGACTGCAACCTCTGCCTCCCGGGTTCAAGAGGTTCTCCTGCCTCATCCTCCTGAGTAGCTGAGATTACAGGTGTGTGCCACAACACCGGCTTATTATTATTATTATTATTTTGTATTTTTAGTGGAGACAGGGTTTCACTATGTTGGCCGGGCTGTTTTCACGAACTCCTCACCTTAAGTGATCCACCCGCCTCGGCCTCCCAAAGTGCTGGGATTACAGGCGTGACCTTTACTTTTTCACCATGTTGTATTCCTATTTGACATTCCCTCCTCTTGTCCTGCTCCCATCTACTGCACTCTTGTCTTCCAAATCTAACCTATTCTGCATAATGACTTTCTAGTTCTGCCTGTTGGTGGGACTCCCTTGAACTTTTTTGTTGTTGTTGTTATCCACTCTTTCCTTCGATTGGACCCAGTTCTCTCAAATGACTGCATATGTTTGCTCTTCAGTCGATGTTTATTTGAATATCTTGATACATGTGCCACATTTCACCAAGCCACACCAAGACTCATCTCATAAAATATGGTATTTGTATTTTGTCACTCATGACCTTTTCACTTCCATATATTTTACAAAATAAATATAACTACTTCGGCAGGAAGCCTGCTATGGTTTGAATGTTCCCCTAAAACATAGTGAAATTTAATTGCCAATATAACGGTATTGGGAGGTACGGACTTTAAAAGATGACTAAGTCATGAAGGCTTTGCCCTCATGAATGTATTAATGCCTTATCATGGGAGTCGATTAGTTATTGAAGTGGGTTCTTGATACAAAAGACAAGTTTGAGCCTATTTCTCTCTGTCTCCTGCATGCTTACTTACCCTTCTGCCGTGTTAATGACACAGCAAGGAGGCCCTCACTAGATGTGGCCACTCAGTCTTGGACTTCACAGTCTCCAGAACCATAAGCCAAACAAACTTAGTTTGCTTAAAAATTATCCAGTTTGCTATATTCTTTTATAGTGGCTGAAAATGAACACAGACTATTTTGTTATAATGTTAGTGATTTTTTCTTTGCTTTTTAAAAAGAACGAAGAATTTTCCAGATGACTTGAAAAGATTAAAAAATCAGCTAATTACTATTCAGAAACACTTAATAGAATTATAATAAATAGATCTAAAATTTTGGGTAGAAAGTTCTAGGAAATGAAGTATTCTTATTCATCGTCTTCCTAAATGGATCTGCATTTTGGACAAGCCCTTATAATTATGCCTTTTATGAAACTGTTCTAAAATATACTTTGTTAAAACTTTAATTAATTAATTTATTTATTTTTAGAGACAGGATCTCACTATGTTGCTCAAGTTGTCCTCGAACTCCTGGGATCATGTGATCCTTTCACTACAGCCCCCGAGTAGCTAAGACTATAGATTATAGGGTATACCACCATACCAGGCTTTAATTAAAACTTTGCCATAGCAAAAAGTGTTAATATTGATTGTGCTAGTTAAAACATAAGTGATAATTAAAATGTTACCTTAACAAACTTAGTATGTTATCTTAACAAACTAAAATGTTATCTTAACAAAGAAAGTTTAAGATACAGATGTGTTGTCTAAAAGATATTTTATATCTATATATATATTCGTCATTAGGAAATATTGTTCACTCATGAATAATTTTTTTATTATTAAAATTTTTTGTGAGTACATAGTAGGTGAATACATTTATGGGCTATATGAGATATTTTGGTACGGGCATGGTAATTTCTAGCTTATGATATCAGAAATACTGCTCCCCATCTTAGACATTGAGCATTTTCCCTAAAATCTAGTTATCTTAAAAGATGTGGAAACTACCAATGAGAAGGAAGAAAATGTAATTTTTCAACTTTGTACCTACATACTCTATGTCTCTTTCCCAAAACAGGTAAATTGCTCCAATGGTTTTATTATCTGTACTTCAAATACAACTTCCAATTATTTATTTTAATATGTGTGAAAAATATTTTTGCTTTTATTTATTGAGATATAACTCACATACTATGAAGTCTTCCCTTGTAAAGTGTATAAGTGTTTTTAAAGATATTCAAAAGGCTGTTCAATCAGCACCTCAAAAGGAATTTCACTCTTTAGCAGTCATTTCCCATTTTTCCTTCCTGCACATCTTCTGGGAACCCCGAATCCACTTTTTGTTTTTGTAGATTTGCCTATTCTGGACATTTCAGAATGATTAAATGGAATAACACAATAGCAGCCTTTTGCATCTGGCTTCTTTCATAAGCATTTTAACATAATGTTTTCAGGGTTTATCCATACTGTAGCAGGTATCAGCTCTTTTTATTTTTAGGAATGAATAATATTTCATTGATTTGATTTATCATACTTTATCTATTCCTCAGTTGATGAGCATTTGGATTGTGTCTACTTTTTGGGCTATTATAAAATACTGCCATTAGGAATATTCATGTACATGTTTTGTGTAGATATATGTTTTCAGTTTTCTTGGATATATACATAGGAGTGGAATTGCTAGACTATCTGGTAACTGTACATTTCAATTTTTGAGGAATTATCCAGCTATTTTCCAAAGTGGCTGCATATTTTTACACTTCCACCAGCAATTTATTGGGGCTCTAATTTCTCTAAACCTTGTCAACACTTTCTATTTTCTGTGTTTTTGATTATTGTCATACTAATGGGTGTGAAAGTGGTATCTCATTGTGGTTTCGATTTGCATTTCCCTAATGAATATTTATGTTGTGTACCCTTTGCAAGCCCTTATTAGTCAGTTGTGTATCTTTCTTGGATGTATGTCTATTCAAATTCTGTGCCCATTTTTAAACTAAGTTATTTCTGTTTTCATTATTGAGTTGTAACAGGTTTGTAGAAATATATTTTGGATCTATCTATCTATCTAACTATCTATCTATCTATCTATCTATCTATCTATCTATCATCTAATCTATCATCTCTCTAATTTTCAGATATTTTCCCTTGTTCTCTAGGTTTAATTTTCAATTTTTGGATGGTATCCTTTGTAGCACACAAGTATTTAATTTAGATTTGGTCCAATATATCTATTTTTTTTCCTTTCGTTGCTTGTGCTTCAGGTGTCACATCTAATAAACTATTCCCTAATCCAAGATCACAAAGATTTACACGTATGTTTTCTACTATGAGTTTTCCATTGTTAACGTTTAGCTATTCAACCCATTTTATTTAGAATTAATTTTTGTACGTGTGGGGGAAGGAGGTCAAACTTCATTTTTCTGGATTGCCAAAAAATAGATGGTTTATTTCTGAACTTCAAATTCTATTCCATGTGTTTATCCTTATGGCAGTACCACACAGTCTTGATTAACATAGTTTACGGTAAGTTTTGTAACCAGGAAGTGTATATTCTCTTACCTTGTTATTTTTTCAAGAATCTTTTGGCTATTCTGAGTCCCTTTCATTTCCATATGAATTTTGAGATCAGCCTGTCAATTTCTTGACAGACACCAGCTGGAAATATAATTGTGATTGTGTTGAATCTTTAGATACATTTGGCATGTATTACTGTCTTAACAACATTTTATCTTCCTATCCATGAAAATAGAATGTCTCCATTTATGTAAGTTTTCTTCAATATCTTCCAATGATGATTTGTAGTTTCAGTATACAAGTTGTATACTTCTGTTGTTCAATTTATCAATAAGTTGTTTATTCCATTTGGTACTATTGTAAATGGAATTGTCTCTTAATTTCATTTTTGAATTGTTCCTTGCTAATGTATAGAAATACAATTGATTTTTATCTACTGACTCTGTATTCTGCCATGTGCCTGAACTCATTTAATAGCTCTAATAGTATTTTTTAATGTCTTAGGATTTTCTATATACAATACCTTGCCATCTGCAAACAGACATTCCTTTACTTCTTCTTTTCCTATATGGACATCACTTATTATTTTTTCTTGCTTAATTGCCCTAGCTACAGCCTTCAGTATTATGTTAAATATAGTGGCAAGTGTGGGCATCTCTGTACCATTTCTCATCTTAGAATGATAATGTTCACTTTTCACCATTAATTATCTAGTGGTTTTCTTTTTTAGAGATACTTCTTGTTTGAGGAAGTTTCTGTCTATTTCTAATTTGTTGAGTGGTTTTGTCATGAAAGGCTTTTGTCAAATGCATTTTCTACATCTCTTTGGATGATCACATGAAGGTATTTGTTCTTTATTCTATTAAGGTGATGTCACCTTGATTATTTTCTGTATGTTGCATTCCTGGAATGAATCCCTCTTGTTCATAGTGTATAATCCTTTTGATTTGTTGCCAGATTCTAATTGCTAGTATTTTATTGAAAACTTTCGTGTCTGTATTCACAAGGAATGTTCATCTGCAGTTTTCTTTTATCGTGAGTTTTTTGTCTGGTTTTAGTACCAGGGTAATAATGACCTCATAGAATGTACTGAGAAGTGTTTTTCAGATTGTCTGTTTCTTCCAGAGTTCATTTTGATCATTTGTATTTTCCTAGAAATTTGTACTTTTCATCTGGATTATGTAATTTGTTAGCATAAATTTTTTATAGTATTTCCCTTACAATCCTTTTATTTCTATAAAGTTGATTATAATAGCTTCTCTTTTATTCTTCATTTTAATAATTTAAATAATTTCTCTTTTTCTTAGTCTAGCTAAAGGTTTTCCAATTTTGTTGCTCCTTTAGATAAACCAACCTTTGCCTTTGCTGATTTTATCTATTTTTTAAATTTTGTTTTAGCTCAATGTTTATCATTTCCTACATTCTATTTGCTTTGGTTTTAGTTTGCTATTTGTAGTGGTTTTTTTTAATGTATGTGTTTGTTTATGTGTATATGTGGGTTTAATTTTACAAATGGTATTGTTTTACAGATTTTTTCTTTTGTTTATTTGATAAGCTCAACTTTATCTTTTAAAAACCTGTGGAAATCCACTCTGAATGTTATATATTTAATAGTGAATAAATATGCCACATTATAAATAACTCCTTGTTGCAATTTACCTCCTTGTGTATTTTCCTTTATAGGTCCTTGAGAGAACTTCTTAGAGATAAAGGGATTCCTAGAGTGTGATTGGGATAACTGTCATTAGTAGGCACTGATTGCTTTCCCCTTCTGTACCAGTTTGCATTCCTACCAGAAGTGCATTTGAATTCCTGTTTCCTCACGTCCTTGCTAACAATTGAATTTTATATTATTTTATCATATGTTATTTTAATTTCTTAATTTTGGCATTATCAAGGTTGTAGAGTCTCATTCTTATCTTAATTTGTATTTCTCAGAATGTTATTACAGATGAATCATTCATATGATTATTAGCCTTTGGATTTCTTAACCTTGGAGTTTCTGTTTTTATCCCTTTTCTTATTTTCATATAGTTTGTTATCTTGGTCTGCTGTATCAAGAATAATGAACATTTTTAATTTTATTTAATGTTAGTTTCAAACACTGAGATATCATCTCTAAATTTGTCATCCCATACTTAACTATGTCTATGGTGTTGTTGAATTAAACACTTCAAATTTGATGTAAAGTCATCATTCCTCCCCTTGCTTAAAAGATTATGCCCTTTCCTCTAATTATAAAGATGTTTTTCTAGTTTTTCTTTTGTAATCCATGTAGTTTTACATCTTTACTTTTAGGTATATGGTGTGAGAGATCTAACTTTATTTTCTTCTTATATTGTTATCCAAGTTTTTTTTAAAACAAAACGTTAAAAATATCTTGCGTTATTTCAGTGATTTGTTAATGCTACTTGTGTTATAGATCTACTATTTAGTATACATCAGTCTGTTTCTGAGATACCTATTCTGTTCCACTGATTTATGTTATGTACCTTTCAGTGACAACACCACATGTTGAGGTGAAGTTACTGGTCTGTATGTGTTGTATCGTCAGATGGGACAAGTACTCCCTCTTTATTTCTCTTTTCCAATTATCGTAGCTATTTGTAGACCATTATTCTTTCAAAACAGTTGCATTTGGTTTCTAAACTATTCAATAAAATTTTAATAAAACATCATAAAATGATTAGTTTATAGATTAGTTTGATATTGCAATGTTTGCAATGATAGGCCAAATCATCTATTGCTGTGACATATCTTCCTTTTTATTCAAGTCTTTCATGTGCTTTAGCAGAGCTTTTAATACATGTGTAAGTATATATACACACATAAAATTGAGTCATGTTTTTGATATTTTTCTGCAATTTTCTACTATATATTTTCTATTACTCGGGTATGGTTATGAGTAACTGTATCTGAAAAATATGTCCCTGGTAGTCATTTTTAAAACTCAGTTTTCAAAAGTAACAATGGCGTAAAATTTAAGCTCCACAGGTAATTCTTATAAAAATTATGTACCAAGATGATAAAAAATAGACGTGTGTTTTCAGCCAAGATGTAGAATATATGAGAATTGCAACAATCCAAGCACAAGATTTTTTTTTGCAATGGTGACTATCACTACTGTGTAGAAATTCTTAAAAGATTATTTGAAGTAACTTAATAACATCTCATTTTAACTCATTGCTGTGTCATGAAATTATGTCTTCTCTACTCATATTGCATTCTTCGAATAGATGGTTTTTTTTTTTAAAAATGAGACATTGAATCCATGAGTATTCAAAGAAAGTGAAAAGATACCTGTAATTAGATTGACATTTCCATAAGAATGCAGAATAGTTATGCACTGCAGTGTTAACATAGTGAGTGGTCACCGACAAAATTGAATTAGATAACTCATACAAAGTTAAGTGGTATGTGCTTAACAATTGATTTTTCTTTTAGTTCTGAATATATACATCCTTCACTGCCTATACCTTACAACTTATTTTTACCTTTTATACTTATACCTATACCTCACTTACAACTGTATCTACATTTATAAAGAATAGTGTTCAGGAAATAACAGATTCTTGGAGAATCTGGACAAGGTGAAAAAGGAAGGTCCAGGGAAAATACATCTGCTATGCCATGATCCCCTAGCTAATTTTCATTTCACTGAGCTTTATACAAAGCCTATTGTGGGTAACTGAAGAAATAAATAGAAAAGCTGCAATCTTGGCTAAAATTTGATCCTAAGAACTTGAAAGTGGTATAAATATTGTACACAACCTACAAATTGCCACTTTACATTCTTCAGTATGTTTCACGTAGAATACAATCATTATGCAGGCTACTTAATTACTCCTGAAAAACTATCGGAAGGGGTATGTGTTTCTGTAAAAATAAGGAAACAGTCTATTGTCTTCAGCAAAAATGTTTGAGACCTAGTAATGTATATTGTAGACAGTCTTGAATCTCACTATCTTTTATTTGGAGAAATGTTTATTTTGTAAGCACCATTTAGTCTGTGCCTGACCTGCATCTATTTCTTGTCTATGTGGATATATACGCGTTCTGGTTCAGAAGGTGACTCACAAGAAATCAAATACCAAGAATTCTGAAGTTGCAGGATGGATGAGCAGAAATGGCTTTGATATCCTACTGGGGTATTGATTAGTAAAAGGAAATGAGCTTGATTTAGAGAGATTTCTCTGGACTGTGATGCTGATGCATCACATATGTTACCTAAGATGAAATGATGTGGACTTTGACAAACATTAATATGTGATTTTTTTGTTCAATTTGACTTTTAACATTTGTTTAAAATTTACTATGTTCCATATATGATGCAAAACACTTTGTATGGATTACTTCACTTAATCAAGACAACAACCATAAGATACAATGATTTTTAATATTCTCCTTTTAAATATGAGGAGTATTTAAGTGAATTTTCTCAAGTGCTGGCAGCTGGCTAGTGGTAAAACAAGATTTAAAACCAGGAAGTTAATTTCCAAAAACTGTGCTCACATACAATATGCAGATTCATTTTTTCCTGATTTGATTGTGTTATTGGAACCAGAACAAGGCCACTCTCCATGGGTAATGGTGCTTCCACTAACAGCAGTATATATGTGCCAATTAATTTAGAAGGAGGCAGATCCTATTACAAGAAACAAAGACTGATGAGACTAGGTAACAATAGTTTAAGAAATAATTTTATTATGAAAATTTATAAAATATAGCTTTCTTTCTTTCCTTCTTTCATTTATTCTTTCATTCATCCTTCTTTTTTAATTAAAGGAAAATAAGGCATCTGAATGGAGATGCCATGTACCTTAGTAAAAATAAATGAATAAATAAATACTGTATAATATAATAAACCCCCATATAGGTATTTTCCAGGTTCAAATATTATCAGCATTTAACACTCTATTTCACCTATATAAACCCTGACTCATTCTCCCTCACCCCTTTTGTTTTTGTTTTTTTTGTTTTTGAGATGGAGTCTTGCTCTTGCCCCCCAGGCTGGAGTGCACTGGCGCGGTTTTGGCTCACTGCAACCTCTGCCTCCCGGGTTCAAGTGATTCTCCTGCCTCAGCCTCCTGAGTAGCTGGGACTACAGGCGCCTGCCAACATGCTCGGATAATTTTTGTACTTTTACTAGAGACAGGGTTTCACTATGTTGGCCAGGCTGGTCTTGACCTCAGGTAATCCACCTGCCTTGGCCTCCCAAAGTGCTGGGATTACAGGTGTGAGCCACTGCACCCAGCCCCGATTGTATTTTTTAAAGCAATTCCCTAATATTACATAATTTCTTCAATAAATGTTTCAGTGTATACTTCTAGAAGATAAATACTCCCTCCCTTTAAACATAACAATAATACAATAATTATACCTAAAAAAAAAATTTCTTAATCTCATCAAATACATAATCAGTTTCAAATTCATCTAATTGTTTCATTTAAAAAAAAATTGGTTTGTTTACATCACAATGCAAATCCAAGAAGAAATTTATTCTTTTTCCTTTGGCTCATTGTCTCTGAGGTAGGTTCCAAGAAGCCTAAGGATGCTGAGGACACACATGGGTTGTGAGAATAAAATGCCATCTACCCAATCAAGGTACCCTATGGGGAGGGCATGGGAAGGCTTTTAAGAGATTCAGGAGACTGTGGATTTCAAATGGAGTCCAGCATAGTAATTAATTTGTAGTTAATTACTGTGAGAAATCTTATGCTGTTATTTCTGAATTTTGATGAACACTAGCAAATGTGACAGACTGGTGTCTATGAAGTTTTGGGCCATGGGAAAGGGAAATCTCTGTCCATCATTGAGTAAAAAGGTTAATAGTATCAGAAACTCAGGGATAGTAAGAAATAATAGTAAGAAGGAATATTAATAATAGTACTGAGATACTAGCCCAAGGTAGAATTTTGGTAGTCATGTCTCATGGTATATACAAACAATACTTGAAATCATGTGAATGCACATACATGAGTGTATATGTCCTCATGTAAGGACTCAGTGAGGGATAATATAGAGAAGGATAAAATACGAAGAATTAGGGAATGGAGAGCTCTCATGTCTGTTTGTTAAAGAAACATCACTTATCTGAGCATGTCTTGGAAGCCTGAATACATACAGGCACACCCTTTGGGAAGATGGTAATCAAGGCAACTTTTTAGGTGTTGGCAGAAGGCCACACGCCTGGTCACATAGTGATAGGCCTTGAAGTATCTGTGAAGGGCTTAGGTGTGTTTTTTTTTTTTTAGACAAAGTCTCTCTTTTCTCCCCCTGGAGTGCAATGGTGTGATCTCGGCTCACTGCAACCTCCGCCTCCTGGGTTCAAGTGATTCTCCTGCCTCAGCCTCCTGAGTAGCTGAGATTACAGGCAACTGCCACCATGCCTGGCTAATTTTTGTATTTTTAGTAGAGACGGGATTTCACCATGTTGGTCAGGCTGGTCTCGAACTCCTGACCTCAGGTGATCTGCCTGCCTCGGCCTCCCAAAGTGCTGGGATTACAGGTGTGAGCCACCGTGCCCAGCCAGGCTTTGGGCTATTTTTACTCAACTACATTGCTCAAAATTTCTCAAACAATGCTTGGACTCATTTTCCAGGTGTGTAAAATCCCTAATTAAATATGAGATATATAATATTGGAGATGCATATATAATGTGATATGTTGTTACACCTCAATTACAATAAATACCAAGACATTATAACAACAAAATAAAGCCTATATTAACAGTTTTCTCTTTCTACACTGACCTCAGTATACTGAGAGCTTTTCTGAGGTGCAGCAAAATTGTCCATCCATCATTTCCAGCACACCATGTTTTAATGTTATAAGAATATTAATAAAGGAAGAAGAATATGTGCTTTTTCCCAAGAGAGGCACATTTATAAAGATTTGAAATTATATTTTATTCATGTAGGTTGCATCAAAATCAGTGAGATATTATTCATGATTGTTAAAAATTGTAAGCCAACCTAATGCCCAGCAAAGGAAAGTTGTTAAGTAAACTACGGAGCAACAACCTGATGGGACATTATGCATCAACAAACAGTGAGCATTTTGAAGACTCTGTAAGAAAACTGAAATGAAGTTGTAAAATGGTTTTTTTAGGGGATTATAGGAATTTTTGCTTTATTCATTTTACTATTAATGTGCTATAATGTTCCCACAATTAATAGTTATTCAACAATTAATAAACAGAAGATGAAACTGAATTAGTTTAAGAAATTATTTGTGAAAAAGAAATATGTTCATTAAGTCTGCGAATGAAAATAATGAAACAGAATATGTTAAATTTCGAGCTGAGTATAAACTGACTTGGCCTGAGTCAATAGCAGGCTTAATTTTAAGTGTTGTGTCTACAATGTATTAGTGCGACAATGGTAGCTGTTTAAAGAAATAAGACAAACAATTCAAGGCAAAATGAACAATTAATTTAATTGAATAGAAAGTAATTTAAACTATCTGTTTTAAAAAGATTCTCACTCAAAACTTAACTTTTTTTTTTTTTTTTTTTGAGATGGAGTCTTACTCTGTCGCCCAGGCTGGAGTGCAATGGTGTGGTCTCGGCTCACTGCAACCTCTGCCTCCCAGGTTCACGCCGTTCTCCTGCCTCAGCCTCCTGAGTAGGTGGGATTACAGGCGCATACCACCACGCCCGGCTAATTTTTGTATTTTTAGTAGAGACAGGGTTTCACCATGTTGGTCAGGCTGGTCTCAAACTCCTGACATCGTGATCTGCCCACCTCAGCCTCCCAAAGTGCTGGGATTACAGGCGTGAGCCACTGCACCCGGCTGGAAACTTAACTTTTTAATAAAATAAACTTTTTAAACATACTGCTTCCGTGAATGTTACTTATATGTCAGATCTCACCTCCACAAAGTCAATTTTTTACAGTATATCTAAAGTATAGACAAATATAATATTTTTCCCCAGTTTTTTAGATATAATTTTACACAGAAAAATTTTGAAGACAGTACACAGATCTTACCATTATTAATTTTTGTCCCACTTTTTTACTTTGTGCATGCTCTATGTATATATGTTTAATATCTTTTCAGAATACTGATACTATATGTTAGTATTTAATTATATTATGTCATATCTATACATAAATAATATAATTCAATTATATAACAACTATAATGTCTTCCCTCTATACATGTTTTCCAAAAACTAATGTTATTTTTAATTGTATGCCATAATTAATTGCATAACATTAATATATCAAATAGTTAATATATTAATAATTATATTTTAGATACAGTTTAGATTTCAATGAACCACAGATAAAAATTTAGGGGATTTAAAAAAAAAGGAATGACTGCCCCAATCATGTAAAGACTATTTTTCTTGTTATTTTTTAAAACAATGCAGTATAACAACTTTTACATAGAATTTACATTATACTAGGTATTGTATGTAATCTAGAGGTCATTTAAAATATAAGGGTGGATGGGCATAGATTATATGCAAACACAATGCCATTTTATATAAGGAATTTAAGCATCTGTGAATTTTGGTATCCTCAAGTGGTGGGTTCTGAAACCAATGCCCTGCTGATACTGAGGGATTACTCTACATATATACATATATGTATGTATGTGTGTGTGTGTGTGTGTGTGTATACACACGTATTATGTGTTGGTGTGTATTTTCCAGAATATTATTTCCAGAAGACCAAGAGAAGAGGAGAGAGTGATGAAAAAGTTGCAGCTAATATGCCTGGAAAACTTTAATTTCTATTTCCTAAGATCAAGAACATTTTTTACACTATATATAGTACAATCGTAGCATGGTTACCATGTAGAGTACACTTTGACAATAATGAGGGATAATGAATTAAATATTGAAAATATTTTCCATAAAGCATTTTAAAATGTAAAGTATGATGATATTGTAGAACAACAATGAAAAGAGGTATACACAATGGCTTTTTCAAAAAGAAGCAATGAGCACTAGCTGTATATAATAGATCAACCCTTCTTCAGAAGATTAATGGAAAGCTAGTTTTAAAAACAACAAATTTTCTTGATGGTATCTTCAAGGTAGCTAGGATTTGAGAGGCCAAGATCTCAGAGAAAAGGAAAGCTCTCTGGGCAGCTAAACGTCCATGGCTTCTCTTCTTAAAACATCCTCAAAACCAACACTAATATAAGTTTAAGTTCCTAATTTCAGCTCTTAGCAGTCTCTTTCTGCTGTCAAAATACAAACTTGGAACTTAGAGCACTCTCAGGTGGAGTATTTCCAGGCTTTCACCTGAGGTCCCTGAAAGATCACACTGTAAAACTGAGGGTAAATCAGAAAGAAACTAGAAC